>NW_020897691.1:21339563-21457330 GCF_003984885.1 Neopelma chrysocephalum
AATAGAATAGAATAGAATAGAATAGAATAGAATAGAATAGAATAGAAGCTCTTGGGTGTTTCCATTTGTAGTAGGATGGTTTAACACTTCCTATATGATACAGGGTAATCCACAAATGCAGCAAGGAATTGCAGCACAGGAATGTTCATACATGTAGGAAGAGAAGTATCATTGTTTAATGTTTTGATTATTTGCTTTTATTATTTTCATTTTGTATACTTCTTGTTACTAGATTTTCAGCACAAAAACATTTATCTATATATTGAGACATTTATATTTATTTTAGTAATAGCAACATTAACCTGGATAATGTCAGTGTTCTAGTTTCACTTCAAATTCTTGAATATTTAGTCCTAATCTTCATACTTGTGAGCATCTCCCATATATTCAATTGTCTACACTCTGGGCCCTCAACACCAGTACTCACAGGAAGTGAGAAATTCACACACAGTTGTTTTTTTTTCTATTAGCACTAGATCATAATTAGTTCATATTTACATTGCATTGAAATATTATATCTATTTCTATTATAATATCTATATTATATCTATTTGTTCTCAGGTTTCTTGCACATTGAAATTGAAGGCATAGGTGGGCCAAATGTTTTAAATCTCTGACTCTTGGCTTCATTACCTATTCCAATTAATTATGAGAATTTTTCAAAGAGGAATGTGCTTCCCACATTGCATAATAGTTTTGTTCTATGTAGTTAGTATATACATATATATATGCACAAAACTTCCCTTTAGTTTAACATGAACACAGTTTATCTTTCCATGAAAATCAGTCAAGCTCAGTTGGTACAATTATAGGAACCATCACTGAAACTTCAAGAAAAAACCAAAAAGTTTATTTTCCTTTCCAGGCCTTTACACTGTACAGTCATGCCTTTACTTCTGTTTTTTTCAAAGAGAAGAACTGAAGTGGAAGTAGACCTGTTTCTAGATATATATATTCAGTCATCTCAGCAGAGAGTTGACATCCTTTTAAAAATGGCATGTATATACACAGAGGTTGAATAGAATTTGTATGTTGAGATATTTCACTGCTATAAACTCACATGTTTAGTTAAGAAACATACACCGGGACTACCAGGTGATCTGCTGTGCTACTGTCACCAAAATGTCAGCATTGTCAAGGTGATTTTCCGGGTGACCTGTACTCTCAATGTGATTTTCTGTTGTTCTAAACAACTTTCATCCTACCAGTTGACATTTATAGGTCTGAATTTTCCCTGGAGACTTTGTTACCTTCTTCAAAGAACAGAACAGTTGCCTCTCTGTCTAAGCAGACTGAAAGAAGTGTCAGGCACCATTCTTAAGGACTGAAAGTTGAACTCTACCTGGCTTGCATAAGAGCATCTACAGCACTGCCATATCCTCTGGAATGATGGCTTGGTGCTGGGTCGGTCTCCCCTTTGCTTTCCCCTGCAGCAGAGGTTGGCAGCACCTGCACAGAGCCAGATGGGAGAGGCTGAAAGGATCCTCTGTGGGTACCTCTCCACTTTTGCTGTGCCCACACTGATGACTCTTAATTCCTGAATGCAGTCACTTCACTGAGTAACTGAGCAAGAGAGGGAAAGTATAACACTAGTCAGGCAAGTGACAAACATGCATGATAACCATCAGAAGATTTGCGTGTGTGTAAGCTTCCAGATCCTGTGACTACGCTCAAGTAATCCACAAGTCTATCCTTTTTTTATTTAATAGCTTTTTATTAAAAAGTTCAGTTCTCTTAAGTGACTAAGGAATATGAACAACGTAAATTTCAGTATGGTAGTCTGTGCAGAACAACCCTCACAAAAATCATTCAGGTCAGGTCTAAAAAAATCACCTAAATATTTCAGAGGTTATTTCAACCTTTCTGCAGTTAATCAGCCCTTGGCTTCTTCATCTAGTGTGCTATCAAGGATATCTGATATTGCCAGTGGGGCAATGATATTTGCAGTGATGATACTTGTCCAGAGGGATCTGGACAGACCCTAGATACTTGCCGAATACAGCTTTCTCCATTGCTACCAAGTAGTAACAACTCACTCCCTGCTGACCTTGGCTGATTTCAAACTACTAATGTAACAGTGCATTTATACATGTTTAATATTCTTATGCCTAGTTCTAGCCTACAATACAGCAACTTCCTTAAGTAAACCAATATCTGATTTGCTGGCTTTTAATAAATAACAGGTATAAATGCTTACTATAAATAATAACACTGATTATCCTGTGTAATCAAACTCTTCACCTGCTGTGAGATGCACCACATTTATGCAGATCAGCTGTAGGCTTTTCATCCATGAAATTATAGAATGTATAATGTGATGGGCCATGATATATTTAGTGTACTGTAATTGCTTATTTATAAAAGAGCTATCAACAGCCCACTTTAAATAAATTCAAAAATCACCATAGGGCATTTCAAAATGAATATTTTATATGACATTTCTAAAAGATTATGAACATTTCTTTGAACAGTAAAATTAATGGCTGTTTTGCTGTTTAATGTCATCCAGTGTAGATTCGGGATAATGGCATATAAACTGTAATTACTGTATTTGTGTTTTAATTAGAAATATAATAATCCACCTCTCTTATGCTGCAGTTTTCTGAAATTAGTGTTGGGGTGGAGGGGCAATTTAAAATGGTCTATTTACTAATAGAATGGTTACAGGGAAATGTATGAATTAAGGAGTAAGATATATACTTGCAGCTCACTTCTAACAAGATATTCTGCAGGGTCATCTTGCCTGTTGCATTTTGAGACTCACTGGTTGATCATCATCCTTTTCTGTAAATAAGATCATGACAACTGAAGGTGCTAGCTTTGCCTTCTTCCTTGGATATATCACCAGCCTGCAGTGTGTCTATGCAAGATAAGCAAGTTTTCTCCTTGTAGGCAGTGATGTTACTTGTAGGTAGTGATGTTACTCTTGGAAGAGGAAGGAATGAAAGGGGAAAAAAACTCTCTTAAAGAGAAATCTAAAACTTTCAAAACCCCTACTGATGAGGTGGCCAGTTAGGCTTCTATTCACTTTGACAGACTGAGAGATTAATAGGTAGATGGAAAAGCAATTTCATACTTTTAGTGACTGTCAACACCTATTCCACATCTTCCAGAGTAGTGCTATTAATAAACATGTTGATCTGTGGACCAATATATCAAAATCACCCTTCAGGGCCATAATTTTGTTTTTACCTGCCTCTGTGTTTATGTAATTTACAAATAGAGCTTGAAGAAAAGAAATGCCCAGAGCCTGAAACTGCTGCATTTTCTTTATTTGCAATACAAAATGAAACTGATAATGTGTTCAGCTAATGTGTCTTCAGCTGTATCTTAGTGTAATATAAAAGTTTGTATGTATGAAACTAACCATAATATTTCATAACAAAGGTTGGAAAATTAATGAAACCTGATATGACTTTCATGGTATGATCTTCTAGTAACTAACTGGAGCTCCAATAAAATTTTCAACAGATGGAGTATTTATTGAGTCTCTTGCAGTTGTGGATTCTCTGGTGACTAAGAAGGGATTAGCTCATGTGGCAGCATTTCCCTTAGAGGTGTCATCATAGGACCTCTCATGTCTTCTAGGTCACATATTTCAATAAAAGTGAGAGATCACTGACAGTACAATCCAGTTTGGTTGAAACTGGTAGATTTGGCTGAAACTGAAGACAGAAAAGTTTCTAAGGGGCAGAAAAAGACAGATAATAGCAACAAAACAAAACACCTTATATTCTTCAGCTAAAATAAGGTTTTTCATTAACATTGGCATTCTGAACCAATTTGTATAAAAAAGGTGAGGAATGGTAAATTATCATAAACTTTTCAAATGAGTTTCAATTGATGCTTGAATCAAGAGCCAAGTAAAGACATTAAGTGATTTTTATTTTACCAAAACTGGTTCATGTGTCCAACCTATTTTTATTCAGGTGATCTTTTCATATGCTTTTCTTGCTTGTGCTTGCATGCTGCCTGTGTGATTTCATTAATGCATGTAAAACGTCTGCTTCCCAACATTAAACAGAATTATACTCTTACAGGCAAGGAAAAACAGCTGAGACATACAGGTGCCAGAAGGAAAACTATTGATGTGTCTTGAAGCAATTTCCCCTTGTTTCTGGCTTTACAGTGCAGGGAAATCTACAGTCACTAGACCATCATGAGTGATGTATGTTTTCACAGTGAATTGGATCAAAGATATTTTGCACAGATGTTTCTGTAATTGTGTTGCATTGGGGAAATTTACTCTTCAGTGTCCACAAATTTCCACCTGTGCAGTGATCTAGTAGAGAAGCTGGGCCTGTAGCATAAAACATGTAGTTAAGACGGCTGGCACAAAACCAGTTAATTTCTTAGAATTGTGTGTATATGAACTTCTGTAACCATACTCCTTTGTTTCTGCAACTGGATTTCCGGATTTTCTTTCCAGGAGAAAGAAAAACAATTGGCAAGCTAATAGAAACTTTTAATTTAGTTGTGTTAAAGAAAAGAGGAAAATGTGCATTTTAACCCATTATTTTGGGGATTTATTTATTGTTTATTTTGTATTGAGAAAAGGAAGTCAGCTCAAACCTCAGTATGGACAACACCCTCATCCTGATGCACATGCTAGGTTTGTTAAAAAGTCTTAGGTCAAATATATGTGTGACATAAGGCATCTGAAATCCTTCTGTGAAGAAAATGCCTTCAGTCATGGATGGCATCTTTAACTCTCAATCTCATTTCTCACAGAATAATCATCGTCCAGAACTTGTCTTAGTCATCACAAAAAATCTAGTCACGTTTTTTCTTCAAAGCATTTTTTTAGTTCAAAATATGTGGACCTCTGAACATTAAACCAAAGAGAGTTCAGCAATCCCAATACTAAACAAGAGACATTTTGAAGTGGGCTGCAGAAAATAATGTGGGTGAGTCAGGTTTTATTCCCTCTTTGATCAACAAGAAACACACTGTTCTTCATGCAGTTCTAATTGCAGTCAAGTTGAGGGCTTATTTGTGGTCTTAAACACAAAGTAGAAAGGCCCAAAATAATAAAACCACACTTTCAGTGCATAATAAAACCACATTGTTGCCATGACAAACTGCAAAGGGAAGTTAGAAAAGGCACAGAGCTAGACTTATCCTGGGAACCTCAGAACAGTAATACCTTATACCTGAAAGTATTCACTCTTCCCCTGGCAACTGAAATATGGGAAACGCACATTAAGATGAGAAAAATGGGAATTTTTAGCATATCCATAATAGATAAAATAATTCTTGATTGTTTTTAGTGGTTTTCAACCATCTGCTCAACTCCTTTCTTTTTAAATGAATAATCCTAATATCAATCTGACAGTTCTCGTGTCTTAATCTTGTAAATCTTATTAACCTCTCTGAATCAATACTTAAGGGCTAAATTTTATCATAGATTCATTTTAAATGTTAGAATCTCTGATTCTCCCAACTGAATCTGTTTTACAGTACTGTCATTCCACTGATTCCAAAGGAATGATTTATGATATACAGTGGTGTAGGTGCTGAGAAAAAAATCATGCCTTAATACAGTGTAGAGCTCTACATACAAGTTAAATGGAATATAGGGAAATTTATAGTCTAAGAAACCATGGAAACAACTGACCAATGGAGAAGTAAAACCAGGAAAAGTTAATAGATATATAATAGTGAGAAGAACAGAACAAAGCATAGAGGAAGGACATAAGAAGGAAAGGAATCAAAAATGTTATTGATTTGTAATTGTTTTGAAAGGATGATGAAGTGCAGAATGTGAGAAGAAGAATTTGGGTTTAGGAGCTGTCTCTTCATTACTGTTACCTTGGGGATTGCTTCTATTCTGCTTTTATGGTCCTTGTAAATCATCACTAACAGTGTTCAGGCACTACTATGCTGTTTGCCAAGAAGATGTACAATGAACAGCTCCTAAGTTAGAAGTCTGAAGCAGCAGACAGAAGTATTTTTCTGGAATGGATTATCCAGGCACTCCCTGCCACTTCGCAATGCCCCTTGGCTGGCATTGCCTGATTGACTGGCCACTCTCCGCTGTGATGAACAAGGATAGTTGCTGTACAGCTCCTCTCCATTAATGTCACAGCTAAATCTTCATCTCTTAAACTGCCACTAATCAAGGTCATCCCTTCCAGGATGCAGCTTAACTATCTACTTTGTACTTCAGTAAGGCTTTTGACACTGTCTCCCCGGAGGTCCTCATAGAATCATAGAATCATAGAATCAGCTGGGTTGGAAGGGACCTCTGAGATCATCAAGTCCAATCCTTGATCCAACACCACCATGGTTACTAGGCCATGGCACTAAGTGCCACATCCAGTCTCATCTTAAAAACCTCCAGGGACAGAGAATCCACCACTTCCCTGGGCAGCCCATTCCAATGCCTGATTACCCTTTCTGTAAAGAATTTCTTCCTAATATCTAACCTAAACCTCCCCAGCACAGCTTAAGACCGTGCCCTCTTGTCTTACTGATAGTTGCCTGGGAGAAGAGACCAACCCCCACCTGGCTACAACCTCCTTTCAGGGAGTTGTAGAGACACTGTATGGTCTGGAAGAGATAGTGAGGTGGATTGAAAACTGTCGGAATGGACAGCCTCAGATGGTGATTGGTGGCATGAAGTCTAGTTGGAGTCCAGTGACTAGTGGACTACTTCAAGGTCAATACTGGGTCCAATCCTGTTTTAACACAGTTATTAGTGATCTGGATGATTGGGCAGAGGGTTTGCTGATTACACCAAACTGTGAGGAGTTGCTGATACACCAGAGAGTTGTGTTGCCATCCAGAGGAATCTTGACAGGCAGGAGAAATGGGCTGACAAGAACCTCATGAAGTCCAACAAGGACAAGTGCAAAGTCTGCTTATGGGAAAGAAAAAACCCATGCACCAGTACATGCTGGGGGTTGTCCAGCTGGAAAACAGCTCTGCAGAGAAGGACCTGATGGTTCTGGTGGACACCAAGTTGAACAAGAGTCAGCAGTGTACCTTTATCACAAAGAAGGCTGAGCTGCATTAGGAGGAGTTCTGCCAGACACTTGAGGAAGGTGACTCTTTCCCTCTAATCAGCACTGGTAAGGCACATCTGGAGTGCTGTACTCAGGTCTGGGATCCTCAGAACAAGAGGGGCATAGACATATTAAGGAGGATCCAGTAAAGGGACACAAAAATGATTCTAGGCTCCCATAAAAGGAGAGGCTGCAATCTGGGACTGTTCAGCCTGGAGAAGAGCAGATTCAGGGAGATCTCATTAGTATTTATAAATACCTGAAGTGAGGGTGTAGAGAAGATGGAACCAGGCTCTTTTCAGTGGTGCTCAGTGACAGGACCAGAGGCAATGGACACAAAGTGGAAGACAGAAAGTCCTCTCAGAATATCAGGAGGTACTTTTTTTAATGTGAGGTTAAGCAAGCACCGGTAAAGGTTGTCCATAGAGGTCGTAGAGAACTCCCTCTTTGGCAAAATTCAAAAGCAATCTGGACAGAGTTCTGAGCAATCAGCTCTAGGTGAATCTACTTGAGCAGGGGTGCTGGACACGATGACATTCAGAGATCTGTTCCATTCTCAACTATTCTGTGATTCTGTGATCCCAGAGACAATCTCAGTAGTGTCTCAATAAAGTAGTTTTGCATCTTGGAAGGGAAACATATGCATTAAGTTCACACATTTAAAAAATATTCCTTGAAAGTACTTATCTTTTGGCCTTGATTTCCTAGTCACCGGTCTCAGAAAAGATTAATGTAACATTTGCTATGAAACATATACTTTTTTTAAAAACAGATATTCACTTGCCAAGTAATATGGCATTACTAGGTCTGAGAAAACAAATTAACCTATCCCATATTTACTCTTCCCTCACTACAATTTTCCTTTCTGCCAAGCAAATTTAACCCTGTGCTGAAGAAAGCACAAATGCCATGTACCATTTTTTTCTACTCACTTCTAATTTTCAGAATGTAAATTAGTCATAATTGTGCACTTTTTGCATAGTCCTCTGCCCTACCTCACCCTATGTGCATGTCTGTGCTGTCTGGAGCTGATCAGACACAGGAAATACACGCAGTCTCTTTTTATTGTATTGACAGAAAATCAGTTTGTTGTTGCCAACTTTAGCAACATGCTTGTAACTCTCAGAATGTTTAAAAACTTAAGTGCCTCTGTAACAAATATTAATGCACCCAGTCAATTATGTCACATACATTACAATGCAGTAATTTTGCTTTTTGGTAGTGGTATAATGATTTGAAAATAAAAAAGGGAAATCAAAAAAGCGGTTTGCAAAAAGGATAATAAATAAAATCAACTGAATATTCTGAGCAGCATTTTTTGAGTGCTATAAGTATTTTCCCACCCTCTTTTTCTTCTTCATATACATATAACTTATTTGTAAGAAAAGCAGACAGTGTTCTTAGACTGTTAAAGACACCATCAATCATTGTCTTGCTTGGTAATGTTTCAATTACTCTGAAAAAATATTGTAATTTTCATGGCTACAATCTGATCCATGGAAAATCCCACCCACTCCCTCCCCAAAGAGTAATGTTTGCATATGAGAAACGTAGGCACTGTTGGCAGGATTATGAACCATTAATAAACCTTTCTCTGTGCCTCCCAATTATTTGGAAAGCGTACTCTATGACAGTCAGGATCTTTGTAAGATTAGCTTAATGCTTTGTCACTTTATAGTTTTCTGTCTTCTTTTTTTCCCTAACAGCTTTTGTGCATTGCACATTATACTTGACACTACACTAAGTACCTTTCTAGCTGTTCCACTATAAGTTGCATAAGGCATGAGTAGTGGAGCCATTTGGTAAGATATAGGACTGATACTGGACACCAGCCTACGTGCAAATTATTTCCAGCATATTATTGGCAAGGATTGTCAGAACTCGCAACACTACTGAGGATTTCATGCAATTCATAGTCACTTTCATACGGAAAAGGA
This sequence comes from Neopelma chrysocephalum, assembly GCF_003984885.1. Taxonomy (NCBI): domain Eukaryota; kingdom Metazoa; phylum Chordata; class Aves; order Passeriformes; family Pipridae; genus Neopelma; species Neopelma chrysocephalum. Next base: position 21,348,508 of record NW_020897691.1, read on the forward strand.
GAAAAGAGAGAATTTTGACGTAAAGGAAAAAATACAATGTATTTCTTGCAAAGAAAAATGGAGCCAACAATCTTCCATTTTTTTAAAAAACACAGAATGAAGAAGTGGAAAGGGTAAAGGGGAATGGTTGAGAGGGGAAGAAGAAGGAGTAGGGGAAAAGAGAGGGAGAGAAAGAAGTGGAAAAGAAAATATAAAGTATAGCATAGGTAACAACTTCGTGACAGATGTTAGCAGAAGACAGACAGTTGTGGATGATGTCATAGAGCTGTGTTCTATATGTTCTATCTTTAAATGTATTTTTTTACAAGCTATGTAGTTTCATGTTGTTTTTAATCTCCCATCTGTATGTTCAGTTCTGCTCTCTATTAGATCTTGCTTTTAGGCAAGTCTTAAGACCTTTGCAGTGATAACCATTGCATATTAGTGCAGCATGTAATTGAATAAGGTCTTGTTTCTCTGTGAGAACCTTAGATGCCCAATAATAATAATAATGGCCCATCTTCGCGAACGAAGATTTGGGGAAAGGTCTTTTTTTTTACCTTTCCAGCCTGCGCAATGGATTTTTTAGGTGAGACACAGCCTGCGCTGAACTGAGCCCACCCTTTAATCCTAAGGTTCATCTGCCGGGGCCAAGCAAGCTTGGACAATGGCAGTGAGGTCCTCAGGACGTAGGTTTGTTTAGAGTGTCCTTCTCATAGATGGATGGCCACACAGGGCTAACGGGTTCCATCTGCCCGGGAGGGACTGGGAATTGAACCCGTGGTCGCAGCAGTGAAAGTCCTGCACGCTAACCACTAGGCCACCAGGGGTCCCATGCCCAATATATCATCTGATATTTTCGAATGTTAGTCTGAATCTTTAGTATTTTTCTGTGCCCCTGCATGACCCCAGAACAGACAAGTTGCTCTATTTCTTCTTGCTGTGACTAACAAACCCCATGTTTTCTATCAGCAGGTCTATGCAATTAACTTCCTGTAGCCCCCTGTGGTTTCCTGGAACTGTAAACTCTCTTATCACGCTTTTCCACAGCATGTAAAACATAGCCCTTTAGAACAGCATAACTCTATACAGTACAATTACTTTAACTCTGCTACTTTGAAGGCTTTGCAGGCAGCAAGAAGGGGGAGTGGGAAGTGTATCACATATAAAACAGATAAAAGTAGTATGTTGAGAATCATACTCTCCAATTATCAGAGAATATATAATCAGAAAAAATCAAAGATTATGATATAATTACTTCAAATATACTTTAGAAGAGCATCCTATTGCGAAGAAATGTTCAAATCAGTTGCAAAATCGCTCTCATTTTTTTCCCTTTACTGTCTTTATCTCCTTGTAACATGCTCACCTCTATTCTGACACTTTCACATTGGTACACAGCCTGGTTATATTTTATTCCTCCCTGTTGAATTCAGGAATAATAACTACCTTGATTACTTTGTGCATGTTGTTCTCTGTCTCCATTGGACTTTAAAAAAAAATAAAAATAAGACAGAGCTTAATTGTTGCTACCTGAAAAGCATGGGGCTTCATTCTCGTGGTTATTTGAACAACCACCTTAGAGTCACATTGTGAACATCTCAACAAAGGCAATAGAAGAGACTATTACTGTAGATGTAATAGAGTACTTCATATAAGATTTCTCAGTTAATTTTACATAGATATTATAGGTATATTTATATGTAAAATTCAGTACTACATCTTTTCTATTTAAAGCACTGTATCATATGCAAATATCATCATGGAAAACAAAAACCCAAATCCATTTATTAATAGAAGCAATCCATCAATACATATGGTTTATATGCTACTGAATGCTGTTCAAGTTATCTTTGACTCATCTGTATTTAAATCAGCCAAAGTAATTCAGTAAATCTAAACAGCCTAGGCAAATCTAAATTCAAATTCAATTTGTAAGTGAGCTTTTTGACTGAATCATATATTTTCACTTGACCAGATTCATGGCAGAATGCACTAGCTCATTACTTCCTGAATATTCTCTATTCAAAATAACAGTAATATTCAGAGAGAAAAGTCTTTTTCTTCATTTGCAAGGCTGGCCAATGGTCACTCCCAAGAAGAACTGCTTTCTGTCCTGTACTGATGCGAACCAAGTTTTAAAACACCATTTATTCTTGGAAGTAGTTGCAGTCAAATACATTATACCTATTCATTACCAAGACTGCCGGATGAGCATCACCATTACTGCTTTACCTTTCTAGTTTTTCCTCACCAGTAAGACCACTCATCAACCCATGAGGTTTTTGTAGGTTTCTAGAGCTTTGGCTATAACATGGATATTAGAAACAGGCAAACAGGGAGGGAGGGCAGCAGTATTTACGATTTTTTTCTTCTGGAGATGCACACGCTGTACAAGACTAAAAAGAGCACAGATAAGGAACTTGACAGATTGTTCATTTCTGCTGTTTTTCAGTAAGATGAGGCAGTGATGGTGCCAATATGCTGTCATTTTGTTTAAATGCAAGATGGAAATAGAGGGAATTTGTTTCAGTATTTAAATCATTGCAAATCGAGTTAGCCTAAGTAAAGACATTTTACAGAAAAGGTTTCATGGTTGTTATTGTCATTTGGGCATGACAAAACAGTGTAATGATTTCACATTCAAGTTTTTATAGGCTTCCCTTAGGGTGTAGGCAATATATTTAAAAGTCACAGCTAGTCTTGCTGACAAAACTTGCATGGCTCCTTATCCCAATTCACATCTCCCACACTGCAAAGGGAGAGACAGGAGTGGAAACAAAAAGTTTAGTTGCAGATATTCATTGCACTCTAATAACATTTCAGTTAATTAAATATTTACTAAATATTCTGCTCCCAAATCTCTTTTATAAATAAGCTCTAACAGAGACTGGCAGCTCCATGGAGCTGACTATATCTCACCAATTCAAACTCTTTCAGTCCAGGCATGCAGTTCCTGGAATCAGTGACAAACTGTGGTTTCTAACCCACCTCAGCATGTCCAAATCCACACTGCTCCAAAATGGAGCAGACCATTCCAACAGCTCCACCCTTCCCCCCACCTCTGAGCAGTGTTTGTAAGTAAGCTTCTAAATATATATACTTGTGCCAGTTAGTGGTGTCCAGATTTAGTTGTTAAAGGTACTGTACCGTGCAATGTTGTGTGAAAATAACGGCTACATTAGTCCCACACAGGGAGTCAAAAATTAGTTCCGCAGGACCTCTTACCCAACACCAGGCTTATTGACTTGGGCAGAGTACCATGCTTAAGCTTCTGGTCTGCCTGCAGCACTGGGACTAGCATGTAATCTCACAGCTCTGCCAGCAGTGAGCAAGTTTAGTTGTGTGGTGTGGACATTCACGTAGTGTAGAAACTCTCTTGTTTAGAAAACTGCTTTACACATAAAAGAAAGACATGCAATTTACATCCAAACACAAACATCTTCTTTACAACTCGGGCAGACGTCATCTTAGAGTGGCACTTGACAACTTTTGCATACGGGAATGATCTGAGAACATCGAGTGTTAAACATGTAGGATACAAGAGAATGAAACAAGTGGCCATGAATTTTAGCTGAATTTTAGCCATATCTCACACAGCCTGTTTAGCAGGAAATCTCACCTGTGTTTTCCAGTGAAATACAATGACTTAAAAAGCAATTAAAGGAACCGACCAAATAACACCTCTCTAATGGTGACCAGAGATTTGGAGCATTAAAGATATTAATGATACTTAATAAATTGCAACTTATTGCACAGTTCACAAGCTTACCAGACAAGGATAGTAATTACCTAAGAGAGCATTTAGCACATAAATGATAGTTAAAAACAATCGATGTAACTGAAAAGACATAATTTTCATAACATTTCTTTCACTCACCCTTCTTCAGACATTATTTTAATCTTTGCTTGTATCTGAATTTTTACATGCTTATGATAATAAACTGAGGGAGATAAACTTCTCCCGTTCTAAGTGAAATTTTGGTAATAAAAAATTAACAACACAACAGATCTCCACCATTCTCTCTTCTTTTTTTTTGTTCTTCTGAAATAGACTCCTTTAAAAATGTCAGTATTCCTACAATCCCTCTTTGGATTTTTTAATTTTTAAATGCTAGGAACCTCTATCACTTTTCCAGGAACAAATTAAATGTTGTGTACTAGTTTTACAAGCCCAGTGAGCAGACTGTACTAGTGGCTGGGGAGCAGACAAAAATATGACGGTCAGTACGACCTGTGAAATTAAGTGGCACTTAGTCCAATGCCTAGTAGAAACACATTTTCTTGCAAATCTCATCTTATTATTACTAGAAATGGACACTGTTTCTGGTCATCATCATGGCTAGGCTTTGCGAACGAAGATTTGGGAAGGGCTCTACCCACATTTGTTACAAGCACACTGGTGGTTAAAGGGCCAATACGAGATAGACACGTCCGGTTGCAAAAGGCACAGCAGAAAGACTTCTTAGGTGGTATTGTCAAGACACGGTTCTTTCTGCATTGTCTTTTCTCCTCAAGAGTGATCCTGCGTGCATTCTCAAAAGAAGCAGTAGCATTATAGATAGTGTGTCTCCAGACCTCCCAATTGGAGGCCAGTAGCATGAAGAGAAATGTCCAAGCTCTAAGTAGGAACAGACAATGTGCTACCACCTAAAAGTATGTTGAACACCATCTTTGTTTTGCTGGTGGGGAGGACCAGCAAAGAACATAAAATAGGTGCTACCTTTGGAAAGAAACAAGACAACAAAGTCCTCGGGTCCAGTCAGATCACCATTGTTACAGGAAAAAGAAAAAATGGTTTTCAAGAATTGCATCTAAGTCAAAGCCTTTTAAGCATCTGCTATTGAGGGCTAGGTATGTAGGCAGTATGGAAGAATATTGTGCATTAAAATGTAGAGCTTACATTTTAATACACAATATGCAGAGTTGTGCATGTGAAACATACACATTCAAACCACAACTTTCTCCAGTTTTAAAAACATTTTTCCTCTAAGTTCTATCTTGTATCATACTGTTCACTCAAACCTCTTACCTACAACAGCATAAAAAGTGACTGGGACAGAAAATGTGGAAATCAATAACCATAAGCTATCATAAACCAAAACCAAGGAATGCACATAGAAAACCAAACACACACAGTTAACAGAAATTTTTCTACATTTTCATCCCAAGGTTTATGTTAGAAAGCAGGAAATAGTGTTTGAGGTAGCTGTAACTACGTAGGATAGGACCTTGAAGATAAAGAACCTTTAATACTACATAAAAAATCATTAACTGAAAATCCTCCATCCTTTCACACATCACAAATGCATTCGTGACCATTGCTAGGGTGTTCAGCCCATCCTAGACTAGGTGAAAATGATTATTTATCTTTTTTAAGGTCATAACACAGTCTGAGCTTTTTAAAGTAATTCAAACTGCAAATGACTTGGACTTCAATAATATTAAAAGGGAATTGTCAAAGCTTTCTTACCAGGGAAAACTTGTCAGAATTATTGAAGAACACTCCTGTCCAGTCAGCATATATCCGGACACTCAGAACAATTCCCAAAATCATTCCCAGTCTCAGAATGTGTGCTTCTTAGTCCAAATCCTCTTTGTGTAAGTCTGAACTGTTCAGAGACAAACAAAGCAAGTCAGACAAGATGGAATACAAGAATGCAAATGCCATAAAATATTCAAAAAATATGAAGTGTGCTATTCTTATGCATCTCAGCTTCTGGTTGATTGAGGATGGCCTCCTGTGTTGATAGCCAAACATAGCTGGAACATTGTCTGGCTTCAAGGACAACAGCAGAACTAAACCCATAGCACCTCTTTGGTGACACAGCACGCAGTTCTTGCTTACATAGAACACTCTCCTCAAACATGTCATGAGCCACAGTCACGGCAGATAGATAGATAGATATAGACTAATCTGAGCTGCAAATCAAATGAGCAGAAAATACACCTTCATCCGGCATGGTCAAAATTGGCTACTGTACATCAGCTGGAAGAGACTTGTCAAACCAAAGGCCTCTGCCTTGCTCTTGCTCATCCATCTGTCAGTAGGGCTGTGCCTTTAAACACCTTTAATCATTTCTGGCTGAAAGCACTAAAGAAAAGCCTCAGCTGTTTTGCTGTGATCTTGTCAACAATGCCATAGATATAAGAATTCTTAACTGAGGCGCTAACTACTGATTAACCAACCACTTCACTTTCAGAAAGGGTCATCCTTTTAAGGATAGTATGATGGACATGAAGAGCCTCTTTCTTCCACGCTCTAGATCAGTCGCAGAATTCATTTACTGCTTTACGTGACTTCAAATGAAAATGTTATTCTTTGCCTTTGAGTCATCTCCTCTTCTAAATCCTCTGTACATATGGGTGGCTTGAAAGCGAGGCTAAAGAAAATGGTCCAGGACAAATGTTAAAAAGACAACACCTTGTAAAATCATAGACATTCAGTTAAGTATTGGCATATTGGTATGTCAGTGTTTTTCCACATAGCCCACTGTTTTCCGTCAGCTTCCATACATAACTTTTAAATATTTGTCTTTTAACATGACAGCTACATAGAGACTTTATACCTTAAATGCATCACCAAATATTTATATGTTCAATAAACAATAAAGACATCTTGGTACCGCTTGATGACTCATTTCTAAATGTACTCCTTAGTAAACCACATTTAGAGAAATGTGATTTCTTAAAGACAGTTGAGTGGAAAATGCGGCTTATTTAATAAGAACATTAAATAGTAAAAACAAAGTCATTTAAAATAATCCATTCTGTTATGAAATATGATTTCCTTTAGTATGCAAAAGTCATATTCATTGAATGGAGTTTTAAATAGGCTACATTCTATTGTATTTTACCTTCAGGGACCCTGGGAGTTTATTCTTTCTAATGAGCTGTGTACTATTCACTTAGAAGCTTCATTTTTATTATTATGTATAAGGAATTTTTTTTCTGCTTTAGCAAGTGCCTTTTTTAAACAAATTCTTTTTTTTTTCCTAAGCATTGTGTTAACTTCCTGGGATAATATGTGAAATGCTACAGTGTTTCTAACAGTTTAAAAAAGATATATATTTTCAAGGAGACTATTTACATTAGTGATATCCTCCACTAGAATAGGATAGTCCCTTCTGGCTCCATTTTTTTGTTGCTCTCCAAGTAGATGTTGTTATTGTTGCTATCCAAGTAGAGTTTATTTAATGACACTAAAGAAAAAGAAAATCCCATTAACAATAATGAATTCTTGTTTAGGCAGGTTCAAATGGGAAAAAAAAAGGGGGGGGAGGAGGAAATAATCTTAGGGATCTTTTCAAAAGGTAAAATGCTGACATTTGAGCCTTACAAGCCACTCGCAGAATGAAACTAAGATACCTTAAACCACTTTTCTACTCTAAGCTTATTTAGGATTTCATGGATAGAAAAGCTCTTGTCCTTTATGACTAAAGGTAGTTCTTGTTGTAGAGGCTTCTTTCTTCACTTTTCCCCCCACAGTGCCACCACAGCTACTTCACCTTACAGTTCCTGTTGGGACTGTTTAACTTTAGTCTTTTTTCCTAATTATTTGGCAGCTATTGTAAACAGTTCTGAGGGAACCCAGACCTTTATAAACACCACTCTATCCTCATTTCACAAATTCATCTAATTTGATCCACCTGAGATGAGTTCAAAACAAATTTGGAAATCCAAAATTAATAAATAAGCCTCTCCTCTCTTCTTTGCTTTTCTTTACTTTGCTTTTTCTAGCCATTGTTTTCCCAATGCAAAGAGAAGCACTAGGATATAAAATGCAAACTCTCATTCCCAAACCCATAAGATAACCTTCTGCTGTTGCTGCAGCTATTGCTGCCAGCACTGTCAGCATCTTCAGTGCTTCTATAGCAACAACTACTTCCAACTGTGCCATACTTGCAAATAATTTAGGTGCATAAGACAACAACATTTTAGCGAGGACTGCGTGTTATACACTTGAAGCAACTTATTTGTCAATAAACCCTGAGCCTACCTCTTCTGCCTCTTTCCCAGCCCCCTCATTACACTTTCCTGGGCAACACCATTTGCAAAAAATATTAGGAGAAAAAAAAGCTCCCACCTTTACACCAAATATAAACAAACAAAATGCACATAAATCTAGTAGCCAAAAGAACATCCCAGACAGTTACTGACAGGTAAGCATAGATATCAAGGTAGGCTGACCATTTGATGAAAAACTAAAACAGCTATAGCATTTCTCCCTTGTTCAGGAATCTGCCCTTTGCCTTGGATTATGCAGGGGGCATGTTTCATCTCTTCAGAGTCCTAAAGACATTTCTTAAGGTTCCGGAAACATGATCCAAACTTTTTTGGCCAATCCACAATATTTGGTTACTGCCTGTCATCCAGAAAAGAAGCATAGGCAGGTATAGAGAGAAACATATGCAAACAGAACTTTTCCCACTGTTAAAGATTACCTGGAATCATGAGAGAAACATGGCGCATAATAGGATAATGTAGGTTTATTACGCTTTTTGACATGATAACATAATCCAACATAACAAACCAGTGCCTGGGTTTTCTATATAATGCATTAAGTTTTGAAGAAAAGACTGTATGTTATAGGAGCATAAAGCTGAGTCAAACAGTAGCATTAACTGGATTTGGAACTCATGATGTACACAAACACTTCTTGCTTAGCAAGGCTCTGTAAACTCCTGTAAATAGTAGCTTCTTCTACAGAGATCAATAAATGTGAAGATTTCACACAGTACTTCCAGAGGTGCCAGCTGCTGCAACATTCAGTGGGGGTGTCACCTAATGCCGTCACCTAAAGCCTAGAATTAGCAGTAGGTTCTGGAGTCAGTTTGAAGTAAGTACAGCAAATTACAGAAATAAAGTTCAGAGCATGAGAAGGTCCCAGTTCCTGATGTCTCCAGATTTCTTTTGTGCTCAGATTTACTCTCATATTGTATGTAATCACTACAAGCAGGGTTCACACACTTGTATACATTTACTGTCCCAGCACAGTATTCACTCTCTATGTTTTGCTGATATTCCTGGACTCCTATTCACACTGATAAAATTAATACAAAAGTACATGCAATAGAAGGCCCTCCTAAATGAAAAGTCAAATCCTTGTGTCTCTTTATTTGTTTTACAACAAGGCTGAAGAATCAGATAATATTTTAAACAGCGTGCAAGTGGCATCTTCATGTTTGTTTATCTTTTGCCAAATTGTCAGTGTAGCAGCCTATAAAAAGACACATATCTGCTTTTTCTGACAAAAAGACTGTTAAAATCATTTCATCCCTTGTCCACAAAAAGGAAAAGGGCCAAATTTCACCTTCCGGCCAATAGAGGGCAGCTTGCTTCCTTCCCCAAACCCATCCTTTGAGAAACCACTGGATGAGGCACCTGCAGAAACTCCTTTTATCACCAGGTTAGATTTCGCCATCCTGACAGTTCTCCTGAATCCGTTTGCAAGTGAATAAGAACACAACTCACCCTCCACAGCCTAGACCATAAGCCTGACAAGAAACAAAGATGCAGTCACAGAGCTAGAAGTTGGCAAAAGCACAGGGTGGACCAGTAAGCATAAGACAGAGACTTAGTTGTCATCAGTTTGTAAGAGTTCTCTGCTGCAGTATGTAGAGTTTCTTACTGTGAACATTCTGGTGCTTAGCCCTCAAACACAACAGATAAAATCATAAACTTCCTGTATAACCTGAATCAAGTTCAAAAGTGAAAATATCTTTGCCTCAGTAGTACTGTAGGGACAAAACTCAAAGATTCTTAAATTGTCATTTGCAACCTACAAATCCTATTGGCAAGTTGTGCACAGCTTCCAGGCAAGGTGGGAGAAGCAGAACTTATTAACCCAGATATTAAACAAGGTAGGGCTTCAACAGAGGCTGAAGTACGAGAAGTTATAAATCCTGTAGACAACTGACAACAAAAGTAAGAAAAGATAACCAGAACTGTCTGTCAACATCAGTCTTTTTTGGAAAATCTAATGAAGGGCATTGCTACCTGGGCTTCTCTGCCTTGGTACTGTTAACTCTTTTTGGCCTAGACTCCTCTGGAGAGTAATTATGTACTGTAGAACCCTTGTTACTGTGCATGAAGAGACCACAGTTTGTTGGCTGACAGTTCCACCTGTATCAAAGTCTGAGGATTTTGATCAGCTTTCAATTTTCACCTGTTCCTGGCACAGCTATGTGTCTACTTAAAACTTGTTTTCCACTATAGCACTTCTAGGCTTTTCCTCCCACTGCTGCTCACAACCCTTGGCTTCTCATCCTCTCCTGTTTCTTGCTAGAAGCCTCTACTGGCTTAATACTCACCTTCATCTTTCTTCCTACCCTAAAACTGAAGGAAAATATGAAATATACTTCCTTCCCCTGGAGGGCTCACCACTGCATTGTGTCCTGCTAAATTCATGTCAGAAACTACTTCTTTGTGTGCCTGAGAAAAGCACTTCTCCAGATCAAACACTACGTCTTTTTGGACTAATAATAATAATAATAATGGCCCATCTTCGCGAACGAAGATTTGGGGAAAGGTCTTTTACCTTTCCAGCCTGCGCAATGGATTTTTTAGGTGAGACACAGCCTGCGCTGAACTGAGCCCACCCTTTAATCCTAAGGTTCATCTCCCGCGGCCAAGCAAGCTTGGACAATGGCAGTGAGGTCCTCAGGACGTAGGTTTGTTTAGAGTGACCTTCTCATAGATGGATGGCCTCACAGGGCTAACGGGCTCCATCTGCCCGGGGGACTGGCTGGATTCGAACCTGGGTCGCAGAGGTGAGAGTCCTGCATGCTAACCACTAGGCCACCAGGGGTCCCCATCTTTTTGGACTAGTACCGTCCAAACAGACACAAGAGCAGACAGACGTGATCCTCCCAGTTTGTTCTGTTAACCTGCTCCCTCACCCATTTCCAAGTATGCAAGTAAAACATTGTTCTACTTGATCAATAAATTCAGCATCATACTTTCTAGAACAAAGTTAAACAATTTCTCACAAAGGCCTCTTCATCTTTTTTTTTTTCCTTCTTCCCAAATACCCTTCTCTGTCTTCTTAACTATCATGGAATATTTTTCTTTAAGGAGAAATTAAATGCATATGTCATGTCTCAGTACTATTCTTAGTGTTTGTACACATACACTAAAGCCTAGTTTAGGAACAGAACACATAGCATCATCATTTCTGATAGTGATTTAAAGGCATAAAGGCTCCCCAGACTGCACCAAACTATATGCAGAATATCGACATGATAGACAAAAGAAGAAATCTCAAAACATCAAGAAATCATACTGAATAGATTTTTTGGGGAAAAAATAATTATTTTAGTCTCTCACTGAATTAGATGGCTCTGAAAGTATTCCTCACACTATTAGAGAAATACTGAGGAGATTCAAAAGACTGTAACAAAGAATGGAAACAAAGAGTGTCATGCTTCATAAAAGACATGGCATTTGCTTCAAATAGAAGTCATTATAGCATCAACTAAGGTAATCCCAAATGTTGAGAAATCATAGAACCAGTTACAAAAGAATAATGGTATTTCACTAGTCATGGAAATTTTTTTTAATGATAATATACACCTTTTTTTTTTATTTGTGTGCAACATTTGTAACTTTAGAGTGCATCCTGCTCACATAGTCATAATTCTCTGAAGACTGAAATGAAAAACAGAAACAGTTTACTGATGATGCAGTCACAATGTCATACTTGCATACTTGGAAAAACAGAAGAAAAATGGGAAGAATAAAGTTTCTTATTTAATCACAGGAGTCCATCAGGTGAAACTTTAATCAAGATACCAGAATAAAACTGTAGAAAGTCTTATAAAAAGAGTATGAAAAATATGATACCATATGTTCAATTGTCCACCTAAGAAAGGGATGGATGTAGAGCTGGCCCATTGAGAGAGGCTTTAGCTGTAGAGAGCAGCACACTCCCAATACCATACTGGTACTGGGGCCAGGTGAATGCTGTGACTTCAGCTGCATCCTGCTCAGAGGATGAGAAGCTGTCTTAGCATGGACACCCAAAATCACACAGAGGTCCCCCTGTAGCTTATTTAATGCAGATGATAAAAATAGGATGACATCTGCATCCTCTCCAAACACACCATTTGAGAATAAAATTAATTATTTATCATTAGTTACCACAATCTAGAGCTCATTATTGACCCTAATTCTGGTTTGAATTTGATCTTAGCAACAAATCAGAAAGTGTTTTCACCCTCCTCCTAGCCCTCCAAAGGGCAGTCAGCCAAAAAGCAAACTAACATCACCACCACAGTTTGATACTGTAAGCCTGCCTAACATTTTGCTTCGTGCCATTGTCACATCTGCAGGCAGAATAAAGCATGTGAAGATCTTGTTCTGCACTGAAACAGTTCACTCATTCAAAAGTTTCTGCTTTGAATATATTTCCAAAATTATTGGCAACCTTGTCACAAGCAGGTCTGAAATACCAAGTGTGGTGAGGAACTGACATTGCTAAAAGTGAATTTGAAACCATTTCATTCAGATTTTGTTCTGTCCACTTCTTCCCCTGCTTCAGGTCCTTCAGGTTTGACAGTTCTGACAATGAAGAGGTCATTGTTGACAGGAGACTACGGTGGACTACAACGAAAAGAGAAATCTTCGAGATAGAAGTCTAGTAACACTGTATGTTTTGGCTCTGTGAACTAAACTGATTAGAACAAGGGAATAAAACCCTGGTGTGAAAGGTTGTTCTCATATCACAGGCTCTGCATATATTCAAAATGGAGGAGAGAACCAAGCAACACATTGATTTAGAACTGACTCGGTATTTCCACAAGACATAAGCCTTTGCCAAATTGACCACATGTGGGTTAGTTTCTCCTTTAAGGTAGTCATGAAGCCAAAAATTAGGGAAATAATAACTCAGTCTTATAATATCAGATTACAAATAAAAATAAATCCCTCTAGGATTAGCTCATGACAAAGGATACCTTAAGGGTAGTTTACTAATTACTGTAGAAATAAAATCAGACACAGCACATTGCTATTGAAGCAGTGAAACAAATATATTTGTTCCTGTGTAAATATGGCCTTGTACATGTTGCCAGCAAACTTTTGAGAGGTGCAGAATCATGAAAAGCTGAACAATCTTTCAATTACAAATATATTCACAGTTAGTCTAGCTTGCAAGGAAACTGAGAGGAGGTGAATTCAAGAAGGCACTCAATACCTCCAATTTCTACCTAATTATATCGTCCAGTTTGGTCTTATCAGAAAGTAGCATTAAAAAAAATGAAGGAGAAGAGGAAATGCTAAGACAGAAACAAGCATTTAAATCTAAAAAAAGGAACAATGATACTGTAGAGCTTCTAATTCTCATTCTTGTCACTAAATACCCTTCCTTTATATAGGCCATTTTAAAATGAAGAAGTGGCATCCTCTGTCTTCATTAGTATATGCATAATTATAGATAACTGGCTTACAGATATTTCAGTCAGCATTATTGAACTCATCAGCTGAAAATTGTTTGCAAGGCTCAGTCACTCACAAAGAATTGTCCATTTCTAATGACTTTAATTAGTAATCTTTGACCACAACAGGCTTGTATACTTGAGCTAGCAGCAGCACTCTCAACCCTTGCCGTGACTTAAAGAGCTCAATCTGTGTAGTTTATCAAAAGGATTGAGAGGAGACTTGATTACAGCACGTAAGTACCTTCACAGGTAGAAAATACAAGGGCTCTCTAATGTAACAGAGGCATAAGAAAAACCAGGAGCTGAAAATTGAAGTCAAGAAAATTAAGTAGGAAATAAAGCACACCATTTCTCAGCAATAAGGAAGTAAACCACTGAAACAAGATCCAAAGGAATCACAGCATCATTGAATAATTTTGGCTGGAAAAGATGATGTTGCTGCACAATAGGCAGACTTTCAAGCACATAAGCCTTCCTTCAGGTCTGACATAAACTGAAGTAGCAACTCACAGTTCTTTTAAAAAGTTGAAAAAAATTGCTTCAACTTTGACTGTTGTGCCACATCCTGGATTAAAATGGCGGGGGTTAAAAGTGAGGGATACTGACATGGAGCAGAGTGCTATATCCCATTCCTTTTTAAATGACTGCTAATGATAAAGGAATAGAGTAGAACCTGCTTTTTAACAACAAATCATGAATAGAAAAACAGCTGCCTCTTCTGTGCTGATCCCAGGTGCTTTGTTAGAACCTGTAACAGGAATAGAGAAGTGTCTAAGCCTACTCAGTCCTTTTTTTGTATTTTGAGAACTCTGAAACCTTTCTGATGAGAACCTCAGCCAAGCTCAACAGCTCTTTCCTACTGTTCAATTAGATCTTGTCATGGCAGAAGAAGGCCATATTAAAGCAATATCAAAGACTCCATTACCCATTATTAGTCTCCCAAATAGTTTAGTTTTCTTCCTGCACAACAGTTCATTGACTACAAACTAGTGGTCAGACAAATCCACAGCATGATGTTCATAAGCATTATTGCATTATAACCGTAAAGCTATGTTGATGTATAACAACAGAGAATGTCCAGAAGTTTTGCCCTAGTCGTTGTCAAACAGTATTTTTCCGTGGTCCCATCTGTTGGGTTTTCACTTTAAAGGTTAAGCTATGAACGTAGTATGGCAATAATAACAAAAAAGTATTTCAATCATTTTTGCTGTGACACTAACAATGACTATTACAATTGGCAAAGTATTTAAGCCACTTATAGGCAAATCGAACTTTCAAACTGTCTTTATTTAAGTGTGAGAATTGAGAATAACTGCTGTGGTAAATGTCAAAGAGTATGCCACCTCAGCTGCAGATTTCCACCAGCAACATTTCAGTGGCTTCAACTGGCTTGTGCCATAAATGACGTACCACATAAGCCTGTCTCATGTTCTTGAGATGTTTATTCAACAAAACTTTTATTTAATTTGCTATTTGTTGATTGTTAGGTGAGGTAAACTGTTTGCTGGAGCAACATCTATGAGTTTGCTGTATTCATCTAAAATAATCAGACTTACTTAAGGTCTATCACTTAAGTAATCCTCTTAGTAACAATGTGCCTAGAGTCCCTTATATGGAACCTGTCTTTTCTAGGTAAACCTTCTGCAGACCTCCACTGATAACTAACAATCACTTATTAAAAACAGCAATATAATCAAACACAGAATGACAGTGCAGAGTTATGCATTTACACTGCTGAACATCAGCGTGGTACAGGCATATTTTTCCATGTCCATCACTCATTCACATTTTTCCCTTTATTGCTATCTTGTGCCCTAGTTCATGGGCAAGAAAAGAAGATAACTTTATAGACTGTTTCTCCAGTCAAAGCATTATCAGAAGTATAACGAACTTCAACTCCCCTTGATCCTGGCACAGGCTGTACGGTTAATATCAGCAGTGCAATTAAAGCACATTTTATGAATTGAAAGAGTGCACCGATCCATAGGTGGTTTACAGTCAATAATGAGTACAGCTATGCATAACTCAGAATTGAACGGACCGGGATAACAACGCAGTAGTAACTGGGTAACAATAAGTTGCTGTGCAAGCAACTGTGACTTACTCTAATAGCAGCTCATAACAGTAGGTGCTTACAGACAGTGACCTTGATTTAGCAAGGATGTTTAGTTAGAACTTGAAACACTTGCTTAAGTTACAGCAAAATGTAACAGGATGGTTTATGAAAAAGGTATGTACTAGGTGTAATTTAACCAGTAAACAAAGGTAAGAGAAAACTCGATCAGCTCGCAAAATTCTTCTGTGGTCTTTTCACAAGATCTTTGTATTTGAACCAGAATTCTGTAGCAGGCAATCCCACCTTTATATACAACAATCATATTTAGCTGCTGAAAGCACATGCTTGTAAGACATACAATTGTGCTGGATAAGAAGACAGACTGGGAAAGATATGTTGCCTGGAAAAGCATAAATGGGATCTAAAGGGACCTGTTACTTGATAATTTACCCACCAGACTGGCAGTTTTTCTCCAGTCTATTGTTGTGTGTTTATGAATTCTTATGCACCTCAGTTTATTGTTAAATGTTATGAATTCTGTCCTACCTCCATATTGTCTCCCTTTCTCCCTCAGATTTTCCCTCCAAAAGTTTTGTCACCCTGTCTCCCCAGTTTTCCCGCTCCTCTGCTGCTCATTGGTCACAACCTGCCACCATGCAGAGAGAGCTACTATTGGCCCAATCCCTCGGATACCCGGGAGTTCCGCCCACCTTTCCCCTATCCCCCTATCACGTTTTTCCCTGAGTTGTCAATCTCTTGCGCCTCCCCAGGTTAGAATCCACCCCTCAAACCTACGTTATTTAAACCCTTGTTTCCCCCAAATAAACGGCATTGCTGCACGAGACCTCAACTGTGTTAGAACCCTTATTGCAGTGCCCGGTCCCATTTCCCTTCCCCCCGCGGACCGCGGCATACAATTTTCCCTTTCTTACTACAATGTGTAAGGCTACTACTTTCTAGCAAGTATGGATACACGTGGGAGGAATGCTAAATCTTGTGCTGATTTAGTGCTTTAAAATAGTCCAAAACATAATTCCACCAAAATATGTTAGGAAATCCATTTCCCTAGTAATCATAGTTCCAAATAAAGTAAGGTCTCAGATATAGACTACACATTTTACTAGCAGCAGTGGCCACTCAGTACAGGAAATAAGTGAGTAGGCATTATTTCCCTCAGAGAAGTGGAGAAGAAATCTCTGTGGTCATTTCTATCCAATAAAAATGATGGTCAGATCACTAAAAAGGAGAGCTTTCTTTGGAATTCATATCCACCTGTGAGGAAGTATACTGGATCTGGTTGGGATACAGTTAATTTTTTCATAGCAGTTTTTATGGTAGATTTGTGATTAAAAAGGTGTTGATAACACGTAAGGCTATTGTTGAACAGTGTTTGAACAGGATCAAGGCTTTCTCTTTCTCCCACTCTGGCCCCTCCAGCAAGTAGGATGGAGGTGCACAAGAAGCTGTCAGGGTACGCAACTGAACCTAGCTGGCCAAAGAGATATCCCATAGCATATGACATTGTGGTCAGCAATAAAACTCAGGGAAATTAAGAATAAGGGAGTGGAAGTGGCATTCAAGTTATGGCATTTTTCTTCCCCAGCAACCCTTAGGTGTGCTGAGACTCTGCTTTGCTGGAACTTGCCTACAGATGGCAAGTACTGAATTAATTCCTTATTTTGGTTTGCTTATGTATGCAGGGCCTTTTCACTTGTAAAACTGACATGTGAGGTTTCCGCTTCTTCTTTTCTAATGTTCTCCCCATCCCACTGTGAGGAGAGTGAGTGAGTGAGAAGCTGATGGGTACTTGGTTGCTAGCTGGGGTCAACTCACCACAAGAAGGCAAAAAGTCCAAATACAGAAATCCAGGACATAGAAGAAGAAAAAGGTGAGAATGACTGACAGAAGAGAGTTACAGAATGTCCAGTTCTTGCAATTGCTGAATCCCATGTTACCTGAGGCAGAGAGGACCTGGCTTTGATGTGGCAGGCCAAAACATTCAGTACATTTCCTTTCATATGACAGAAACAGAAGAGGGAAAATGAACCATTCAGTTGATGGTAAAGATATTGCAACTAGTGAATGGAGACTCAAAATCCAAATTCAAAATGTCACCAAAAGCAAAACGATTTGATTATATCTAAACAGTGAAAAATGTAGGGAATGTGACTAAAGAAGAAAGAAACTAGGTGAGCTTAATGAAGGGACCAGTTAAGTGTGCACATTGCAGAAGCATTCCCACACCTGTTCCTGCAGGAAGGGAAAGATAGAAACATACACATCAACTACATAGTTTTTATTTTTTCAAACAGCTTAAAGCAAATCTTTCTTTATGAATGGAAAAAATTTAAATCAATTCCTTTGTACTTCAAGGTTTTGTGACTTTTCTGAGAAGTCCATGATGCATTCCTAGGTCTTCATCTGCCAGGCTCATAGAATAGGGTAGAGATGGTTTCCCCTGCACCACTTTTCAGGAGCTGCAGAAGTTTGAGGAGGGCAGAATCACCAGCAGGGACAACTTAAAAAAAGATGCTAGTAAGCTTTATATGACAATATTATTCACCAGCTCCCAGGAGTTATGTTGATTATTGTAGGAATTGTTACACATTCTCCAGTACTTTGGGATTCACTAGGTATGGCTACAAGAAGTTGTCTCTCACCACACACAAAGCAAGATGGCAATTAGAGATGTACAGCAGCATTCCTGATGTCATCCCTTTATTCCTCCTGGAACATAAAGGCTCTAGGGTTCTGCAGTACAATGATTTTAGAAAGAAGACATGAGCAGCAGATCTTTCTTTGGGACCACTCAAACCAGAGTTAAGAATAAATTCCATAGCCTAAATCACTTTTACTCTGGTACCTACCGTTCTCCAGAGAAAATTGGAAACTAGGTTACATAAAAGAAACTGTTTGCTCTTCTGTCTTATCTTCTCCAAAAATAATAAAGTTACTCACCTTCAACCTTGTATTACTTCCTGCACTGGAGAAAGTCCAATTGAGGACAAAGATGATTAGGGGTCAGGAACAGCTCTGTTATGAGGAAAGACTTCTGGAGCTGGACCTGTTAATCTAGAGAAGAGAAGTCTGAGAGAGGATCTCATGAATACACATAAATACATCAAAGGTGGCTGTCAAGAGGATGGTGCCAAACTCTTTTCAGTGGTGCCCCATGACAGGACAAGGAGTAATGGCCTAAACTAAAACACAAGTTCCACCTCAACATAAGGAAGAGCTTCTTTACTTTGAGAGTGGTAGAGCACTGGAACAAACTGCCCAGGAAGGTCCTGGAGTCTCCCTCTCTGGAGACATTTAAAACCCACCTGGACACATTCCTGTGAAACCTGCTCTAGGGAACCCTTTCTTGGCAGGAGAGTTACAGATGATCTCCTTCCAACCCCAACTATTTTGTGATTCTCTCTCAGGACCACATGTGACAGAAAGTAAAAAAGTTTTACTGAAGGCTTAGTTGTCCGCTTCATGTATATTCACATAAAGAAAATACTGTCATTTTCCGCTCCTAAATTATCAAAGATCAAATGGAAATAACTGGTTACAAACTTGCTTGGATATTGTTAATCAGTGCTTCACCTCTCTATATTTGTGCCCAGTATATATATATGCATAAAATAACGTCTTCAAAAAAAGAAGGATAGATAAGCAACATTCAAGTATGAAAACAGTAGCACAGTTCATCCTACTTTAAATCAGACATTGGGAAGAATCTAGATTCTTACTTTGCTCAAGCAACTGTAAAGAGAGTCTTAGGTCACTAGTTCAAATACACTATGTGCTACAGAAAAGTGAATGCAGGTGACATCTTCCCACTCTTTAGCTTTGCATTCTGTCTCTTAGATCCAGATTAACCTAACCAGATCATTAGGATTAGAATCTGAGTCCTGCATGTGAGATTTAATTTGGGAGTGGGAGGCATTTGAAAAATTAATAAGTCTCAAATTTGTTTAGTATAGAAACAAAAAGAAATACAAGATCTTGGTAATTTGGGGAGGAAGAACTCAGCTGTTATATTTCATCCAGTCTTCCTAAAGCTGAGCAAAGACTACTAGTGAAATCTACAGGATTTGAATTTATATTTGTTATACAAGAGTGGTAAAAGTACACAGGTGTCAGAGACCTGATGACTGAGGAGAAAAACCAGCAAACCCTAAAGCATATTCAAGTGGCAAAATCCCTCAAAATCAGGTCTAGCTGCAGGCAGGAAAGACAAGAAACCTGCCCCATTTTTCTCAGCAACAGGTAAGGATATACAGCTTTTGCAACCTCATATATGCGCCTCATCCAGATCCTCAGACAGTCCAGACCAGCAGATTGATAATGAACTCCTGGTGAATCCAAGCAGAATATTGTCAGACAAGATAATAAAAATATTTGACAAGATAATAAAAATATTTTAAGTCAGTTGCTGAAAAGTTTTTTTCCAGAAACACAAAAATAGCTCTTATTTTTACTTACATTATGTTTTTCAGAACGTGACACAGAGCAGGCTTAATAATTAATATATTGATAAAAAATTTTCAAAGATTTAGTGCCTGAAATGGTTTAAAACTTGCGTAAGGATACTCTGAACATAGGAGCATATTTTGCATTAGGTAATTCTGTGTATGAAGGTAAGGACTTCATACTGGGCCAGTGTGTTGCCTTCACATCACTGGTATCTTAGAGTGCTGTTAATATGGGGATGTTTTGCAGAACTCATGCATCAGACAAGGATAAGTTTGCTGAGGGTATGTGTTTATGAACAATCGCATAAAGATGTCTGCATTTTTATTCTTTTGTCTGAAGGAAGAGTAATTTTGACCACAGTTTTTTAAAATCAATTCAACTGCTGCTAAACAACATTAATAATATATTTCCTGTATGATTGATTTATTTTTTTATTATTTAACTACAACATTAAAAAGAAAAATATCATTCTATCATTCTCACACTAACAGATTTCCAGGAACAAGTGAAAATTTTGAATATGAAAATACCATGTTTAACTGTGCTGGGTCGACCCTGTCTGGAAGCCAGGTTCCCACCAAAGCTACTCTGTCACTCCCCTCTTCAGCTGGTCAAGTGAGAGTAAATCTAATGAAATTTAACTTACTACCAATTAAATCAGAGTAGGATAATGAAAAATAAACCCAAACCTTGAAACACCTTCCTCCTGCTCCTCCTTCTTCCCAGGCTTCACTTTACTCCCCATTTTCTCTCCCTCTTCCACCACAGCACCACAGGAGCAATAGGGGCTGCACTCAGTTCACCACACATTGTCTCTACCACTTCTTGCACCTCAGGGGGAGGACTTCTCACACTGTCTCTGCTCCAGCATGGGGTCTCTCCCACGGAGACAGCTCTCCACAAACTCCAGGGTGAGTCCTTCCCACAGGCTGCAGTTCATAATTAACTACTCCAGTGTGCAGCACCTTTTCCCCCATCTTAAATCTGTTATTCCAGAGATGTTACCACCATCGCTGATGGGCTAAGCCTTCGCCAGTGGCAGGTCCATCTTGCAGCAGGCTGGCATTGTCTCCATCGGACACAGTGGAAGCTTCTAGCAGCTTCTCACAGAAGCCACCCCTGTAGCCCCTCTCACTACCAAAAATTGCCTCACAAATCCAATACATTAACATATTCTGAAGGCAGTCTGTTATTGCTTACTGTTTTAAGAAATGCATTCACAAGACAAACCTTTCTTTTTTTCTGTTGAGCAATAGAAATTTTCAAGTAATTTTAATGTCATGGCCTTTGCTTTTGAGGCTCATGCACCCTAGGGGATTAAGACAGTGGCCATGACCTAATTATCTCATTTTATAAAATCTGGCATTCATTGAAGACTTGTCATTTTCCTCTAATTAAGATTTTCAATAATAAATGTTTATATAATTTGATTTTTTAAAAAGAGAAAGATTCTACAATTCCAAATCTCACTTAACTACAGAAACCATGCAGAAATGTTGGCATAGGAAGGAGACTAAGTCATACTGGAAAGAAAAATAAAAACAAAAAAGAGGCAAATAAAAATTAGAGAAAATTAAAACAATATCATAAACTCTGCCAAGTTTTACAGGTGGCATGCAGCTGAAACAAAAAGTCCAATTCTATTACTTTGGCTCAGATTTATTTCTACAAGAACATATTTGAGCATGAAAATCACAGAAGATTGGATCGGAACTAGAATTCTTCCTAGAAACACTCAGTTACCTCATTAGAATAAATCTTTTCTAAATACTGAACTTCTAATATGAGGCTTTCTCTAATTTTCAAGGTTTAATTCATGCCTTAAGTAAGAAAGCTTGTATACTCTCAAGTAGACCTATAATTTCCTAGAACTGATTGACAAAAGGACTTTCATTTAGAAAAAAAATAAAGTCAATATGGAGTCTGGTGGACTTAAAACTATGTAAATTTGTAACCTTGGCATTGCTGTGGATCATCAATGTTAGTAGTAAAACAATGTATTACAGCTCTGGAAAGTAATTTGTCATTTTCTGGACATATGGAAACCTCAGTCAATATAGCACATTTAAAAATCACTATGGCTTGTCCCTCTGGGACAAGAGTGGACCTATTTTTTCAGCTCTACGAGGACTGGAAGATCCAAATGCCACGGTTGGAAGTAAGTCACTCTCAGAAAGAACCAAACATATGATTTCTGTATGGTTTTGAGACTTTATAATTTAGGAGGAAATATCTGTATTTTCTAGCTGCCTGTATAGGATGAAGACACATCACCAGCCTGAGTGGAAGGACAGCTTACATTTATAGATGTTTAAGCTTACACAGAGCTTATAGAATTTCCATTCATTTTTTTATCCAAGTAGAGACAAATATTAGGTATAGGAAGATAAGTTTGAAGCAAAAGTAAGATAAATAGTCATATGTAATACATCATAAGTAAATGGTGTATATTCCAAGACACTTACAGGGAATAGTACCTCTCTCCAGTAAACAGAAGATAGCAGTGCTCATTATCCTAGTTAGGAAGGGTGAAAAACTTGACAGTTCAGAACATGTATATTGCAATTGCATTTCATTTTTGCTGCACACTTCTGCCTAGTGGTGAATTTGCAACCTTAGCCCTTAAGGAGCTGTGAAACCATTGGTGTTGAGCTCTTGTAGTGAGGAGAAACACATCTGCAAAAGTATGCAACAAGTAAAAAACTAAAGCAGAAAAGTGAAATCTGTAAACACAAACAGAATTTTGGAAAGAAGAGAGGAAGGGAAGATGTTAGTGTGCTTGAATGAGCCTATAGAAACTTACCGTGAAAGGAACAGTGTGATACTACTGATAAACGGTGCTGACCTTCATGGAGTGGGTTTGCACTTTTTGGCCCATGGTTTGCTGAAGAATCATTTGCTATATTATAAGGTATAGCATATATCATTGTGTTGGTTCTACACCAGGTGAAATACACTTGCACTATGCCATAACTTATGTAATAATTTGAAAGGTCAATAAAGTTGACAAAGTAACAGCTTATTTTCAGCTGGCCACAATTAAAATGCTGAGGACTATGTTGAGAAGTAACTAACAAACAGGAAGAAATGTGAATTTTCTTAGTTCATTTTCTACAAAGAAGGAATCCTCAGAAAACAAATCAGCCTATCAATTGAAGAAACAGACAACAAATGCCAGAACATATGGGTACCATACAAATATATATTACATTATGCATCCTTTCACTAACAGGGAAAGGGTAAATGGCATCTCTGTTCAGAAGTGGGCCTCCCAGAGCCCACTTCCACTAATATGGAGAACAGTCTGATTCCTAGAAATTCAGAGTAACTCGGCATGAAAACGAATGATATAGCTTGCCCCTCAGCTGTTTTGTGGCAGATAGTCTGATGTGGGGATTTTTTTGTTTATTTGGAGCATATGTGTATATTATCCCCTAAACAATGTAGGATAGGATATTTTCTTGCCAACTAGTCGTATCTGACAGTTTCTGTCATTCTTTTTTCCTCACTGTATTTGTCTGCCACCTTATCCCTCCACCTCACAGACGCAACCTAGCTGAAATCAAGACAGCTTTCATGCTTATTTCCAAAGGGTTCTGTCTTCTTCATTTTACCCAAATTCAGATTGGTACACTGTCTTTTTTCCCTCCCCAGCATCGTCTCTATATAGCATTGAGTTGTTGAAGGGGGATGGAATTGATGCAATAGGGTCTATAATCTGTCCCTCTTCTCTACCACATGATTAGTTATTTTCCTAGTTTGTCAAAATAATGACAGAATTTAATATACAATTCTTATTAAACCAAATTTAAACACCTACCCTCTTTAACAATTATGAATTTAAACTAGACAACATTAAATTCAAATTCCTGACAAAGTTGATTGTATGCTAGCATACTCTGTATTTTCCCCGTGCCTTCTAATGAGAGATAGCTATTTCTCTTGTGGAAGAAAAAGTGGTTTGATATCAGGTGAATCAGTTAAAAATACACTCCTTTAAACAAAGCAGTATATAAAAACTGCACCCTTGTTCTCTGAGGCTTTAATTTTTACATGTTTCCCATTGAATAAGAGCAGGGAATACAAATATTGCCTGCTGTGTTCTTTCTCCAGATGTCGATATCCACAGGTTCAGACACTGGAAGAGATGGCATGTGACCATTACAACTCATGTCATTATACTATAAATAGATATCCACAGGCATAGAAATGAACCTTTTTGTGCTGTTGTTCACAATGATGACTGCCTGTAGTAATGTTTTCCCTTTTGGTAATATAATCTTAGTTAATGACTGCTTCCCTGAGTACTCTGTTTTTGGAAAGGATATTTAATTATATGACTGGTTTATCTTTTCTTATATTAATTACATCTAGAGGTCATGTGCTAGCACTTTTAATATTTAATGTTTTGAAAATAAATTAAAATACATTGTTTCAGGATAACTAATTTCCAGATATTACAAAAGGATTACAGAAACAATTAGGCTTTATATTGTACGTCTAGATGACTCAAATAATGGCTAAATGGAGGTTGGGTCTTTCCTCTTTAGGATACCAGTTCAAATTCATCTGGTTTACTAGAGACAGAAAGCTAGATTCAAATATGGGTGGTTGAGTCATTTGCTGGAACAAAGAAGCTGATTTAGGCTAGGATTTTCAAGGCATTCTGCAAATACCTAATCTCCTTAGGTACCTTTGGAAATTCCGGTCTCAGCTCTTTTTTTCATGTCACAAAGTCATTCACAAAGTTTAAAATCCTCACTCCACTAAAATCAATGGGAATTATGCCCTTGACTTCAGCAAGGCCAGAATTCTAGCTATTCAGGCCAAATCTTATTTGGTTAATTTCTTTTTTACAGCAGCCAGTTTCCAAGGAGAGTATTGACCATGTTTGAAGTGCTGTTTCCAAACTCTTGAGGATTTTTTATTTTATCCTACCTTATGTATTATTACTTACTTTGTGGGTAGGGGATGGTGGGTGGTAACCTAAGCAAGAAAAGGCTGAAAACAAGAGAATGAGCTGAGTATGAATAATGCTGTTTGGATGCATCCGTTTGTCGAAACACAGTCTCCAAATTATTAGTCATGGTGTGATATATTTTAGAAATCCCAGCACTGCTCAGGGTCCCAAATTCTGGTGATGCCTGTAAGAAAAGTCTCAACCCCATAAGATTTGTAATTAAACTAGTTAGAAAAAAAAAAGGTAAAATCTATACATTATCCCTCCCATATGGAGAGCTAAGACACAAAAATCTGAGAAGGTGTTTCAGACATAATATAAAATGAAAGTAACCAATCCAAGACCTGCATGGAGTCTTCAAAATCCTCATCAAGTATAGTCATTTAACCAATCTGTCTATAGTCATATTTTCATTTGAATACTTGTATGTTAAAATATTAAAAAATTCAAATAATACATCTAAGAAGAACATCAAAACAAGTGATTCTCAGAATTTAAACCTTTTTTTTAATTATTCTGTTGTAATTCATCTCTCATGAAGTCAAGAAGCTCAGCAGGATCCTGATGATGACACCAATCTGGGTGGTGAGGTGAATGAACACATCAAATGGGAGAACCATCTTACAGACGTAACTGAACAGACTGGAAGAGTGGCTACCAAGAATAGTTTGAAATTTAACTAAGTGCAAATTCCTGTACCTGAGTGGTAATAAACTAAGAGCCCAGTACAGGAAAGGATCTATGTGGCTGGGGAGCAGCCTTGCTGAGAGGGATTTGAGGGACAACAAGCTGAACATGAGGGAGCAGTGTGCTGCTGGAGCAACAAAGATAAATCAAATCCTGGACTACATCCACAGGGACATTACAAGCAGAGGTAGGGATGTGATCATGTCACTCTACTCAGCACTTGTCAGGTTGTACCTGGATCAGTGTGCCCCTTTCTGGTGCCCACAATGTAAGAAAGACATGGACAGATTGGGCAGGGTACAAAGGAGGGTGGCAAATATGTTCAAAGGGCTGAAGAACCTGCCCTGTAAGGAAAAACTGAAGGAGTTTGGTCTTTTCTCCCTGAAGAAGGTCCAGGTGGGACTTCATCACAGTATTCCAGTACTTAAAGGGCAGCTTCAAAGAGGATGGAGGCTTTCTTTTCACAAGGAGCAACATAGAGAAGATAAGGCAGTGCACTGGGAATAATTTCACCTTGGCATAAGAAATATCCTCCTCAGGGATGTGGTAGAGACCCCACTGCTGAAGATTTTCAAGATGTGAGATTGGATAGGGTGCTAGATAATCTCATTTAGGCTGCCTTTCCAGTGAAAGCTTAGACCAAACAATCTTTTGAGGTCCCTTCTAATGTAAGTTATTCTATGATTGTGTGATAAGTTAGTAAATCACAGTTATCAGGAATTGGTAACACTGAGATAATTTTCAAGGAATCTAATATTTATATATCTGAATATAATTCAATATTTAAAGATTATAAAGCTAAAAACAACTTCTTCAGTATGTTCCACCTCTTCTGAATTGCACCAAGATAATTTGAAAGTATTGCTTATCGTCCTCCCAGCATCTTCACACTTGCTCACCCATTTGTAATGCTTTTAGATGGTATGCTGGCAAAATGTTACTCTTCTGGCCTTGCAGGAGATGATCATATACCCAAACTCCCATGTTTTTTTCAATTCTTGGCAATGGCAAACAATTTCATTCCAGACACTTGCAACCCACTCACTTCTCTGCAGGCCACAATTATATTTTCTGCTTATCCCTGGTGGAACACAGAAACAGGAAAACAATTGTAAAGCAAAAAAAAAAAAAAAAGTGATTTGTTTCAGGCAGAAAGAAACTCTCCAGAAACATCTGGGTAGCTGCCTCCTCCATTCTGGTTTATCTATATCCAAGTCCATAATATAAGCAGTGATTTCCAGTTCTTGAACTTTTGGGTTGAGGACTAGACTGGATTGCTTATTTTGTGACAGCATGCAGTGAATGCCCAACTGCTGAAGCAACAAACTAGGCAAAAGCTTTGAAGTATAAAAAGATTGTGTGCGAGGGAAAAAAAGGAATAGAGTAAGAGCACAGGTGAAAAGATAATTACAGCTTCTCCTCTGAAACATCTAAGGGGATGATGAAGATTTTTGCAAAGACTAACCCTGTCTTGAGGGAATTTCCAGACACTTGGTTTTGCTTTCTGGGATGTAAAGTGGTTCAGTTACCAGAATAGATCTCAGACGCTGGTAACGATATTGCTGGAATTATTTTAAACCCAGAAAGGTTACCAGAACCAGACTTTTACATCCATCTTCCACAACAAAGCCAGATGAATTAGCACTGTTGAGAGGGAAAACATTACTGATACAAGCTGATACAAACAAGGAGCACAGTATGCAGTTTTTCCTGATAGTTTGACAACTTCACACACTTTCTCAGATCGAAATTCTGTTTTCAAAACACCTGCCTACAAAGAATTGACCACAGCAGTGACTTGTCAGAGGCAGTCAATACAGGATAAGGAGAAATACAGTTTGATTTCTTGCATCATAGCAATAAGACTATTAAATTTCCAGTGAATAGTGAGTCATCTAGCTTCTGGTTGAAATCAACTCCAGTGTATGCAAGTTTTTTGTCTGCAGCAGACTGTGAGAAACTTCGACCTGCTTGCAGTGACTGCTTTTTATTTCAGAGTCAAAAATGGTTAAGAGCTAGATCTCTGGAGTCACTGGAGTTTTACATCTCTCTACAACAGAAAACATCTCCTGGAATATTTTTTTTCTGCCTTTAGGAGTGCCTTATATAAGGATCCCTGCATGGAAAGAAGGCTCTGAACTCCAAATGGTTCACCAGGCAGAAGTGAACATCTAATTCATTTAGCATGCTGTGCTATACAAGTCCCTAACATGACAGTCCATTGACTATGTTGATCTCTGGTATCTATGTGCCACCTATTTTTGTGGCTCATGAACTAATTACTCAGTATATACTGTAGAAATGCAAAGGGAGAAATTATTCCACTACCTGGAAACAGTGGTGAGATTTCGGCTGAAAACTATACGATAATACTGAAATCTGTTTTCATTCTGAATGTAGAGTCAGAGGGAAATACTGCTGACACCATCTGGCCTTCAACATTCAAATTCTATGAATAAAGCATTGTGTTAAATTCCTACCTCATTAAATCAGCTGTTTAGCTCTGTTGCATTCTGCTACTGCAGCTCTGATCTGCATTTACAGTGTTGTCTGTAATACCTTGTAAGGCAAACAAAATGCCTGAACTATGAGATATAATGTAATGCAAAAGTCGGGCCAACTACATTCTTGTCTAGTTAAGTACATTTTTACATTCTATACCGAATATTTGTTGAGCAGTATATTTTTTTAATGTAGTGGTGGAGTTGCAAGAAGCAATCAACTTGCCAAAAAATTAAGAACAATGGTCAAGATACCTCTGGAGCTTCACAAGAAAAATTTCCTTGTCAGCACCATTCAGGAGCTGTTAACCACAGAAGCATGGAAAAAAATGAGTCTAAGAATAGGCCTATATCTTTGAAACAGAAAGTTTTTTGAAAAGCCTCAGATTGGCATCACTGGAGATTTTGATGGATGATTAAGACAAATACCATCTGGACAAGCAACAGCAAAGTGCCCCCAATATGCTATTGTCTATCAGTCCTGGCCTTTAAACGCCAGCTGTGACTGTCAAGATAGGATGGGCTCTGTCACATGCCCATTTATTCCCTTTTAAAAGGACAAGACGCTTGGCAGTGACTACATTCTCAAGAAAAAAAAAAAAAGTTAAAAGGACTGTTCTCTTCTCAAACTTTTCCTCTAAATGTGTCACCTGATTCCCGCAATGAACTTCATTAACCATGCAGTTAGCATATTGTGTGCAGTGCTTATTACAGTGGTCACTAATGTAGCCCTCATTGTGGACATACAAGTTTTGTTTCTCATCTTATACTTTGAATTTAAATATAGTAGGGTATTTTTGTTCTGTTTTTTCAGTGCATGGTGAAAGAGTGGGGAGTCAGTGTGCAGAAGGAAAAAATCAAGAGCACATGAATATCATCATTTTATACAAACCAGCAAAGCATCAAGTCCATTGCACTATTCACATAAAATGCTACAAAAAGTGGTAAGAGTTCTTTTCTTTTCCTAAATATTGCTCTTTCTGTGTTTGCAGAATGTTGCCTAAAGCCTTTGGTTTACGATAGAGTGTTTGGAGACAAAAGACAGTTTAAGAGTGTGACACACAGGGGATAAA
This sequence comes from Neopelma chrysocephalum, assembly GCF_003984885.1. Lineage (NCBI taxonomy): Eukaryota > Metazoa > Chordata > Aves > Passeriformes > Pipridae > Neopelma > Neopelma chrysocephalum. Next base: position 21,377,667 of record NW_020897691.1, read on the forward strand.
GGATAAACTTTCTAGTGGGTCCCTCTAAAACATCCATTATATTTTCTTCTATTGCTGTAGAACAAACTGGAGACAGTGACTCAGCTGATTCCCCCAGGAACTTGACACTACTTCCAAAATTTAGAATCATTTCATAGACATGAAGGTCTCTGTGAACCTAGGAATGCCTTTTGGACACCAATGTCAAAATTGAAAGGACATCAGGGCTTACTTTTTTCACCTTTTTTGTATTTCGCTGCCCTTCGAGTTATTGCTAAATAACTAGAATTGCCAGGCTGATTTTTATTCACAGAGCTTATCTAGATTATCTCCTTGGCTCTGAAAAGGAGTAGATTTTATCTGCTCTATATTTTAGTTATTTCCTAAAATATCTTCAACCTCTTTCTCAACCAAGCAATACAAATAGAATACAATGCAAAATACAAACACACTTCCTAGAAGTTTTTCAAGAGTTGCTGCCTCTTTATTGGAGTATTAAAGAACATCTTTGTTTGCTTGCAAAAGCAAAGGAATACATTTGCCAGTCCCTTGACACTCCTCTGCAAGTGTATGTGCCTGATATGAATTCTGTCACAAACCAGAGGGAAGATTTTTGTTGGTGCCCATTGTGAAAAGATTGGCAGCATATCCACACTTATATCCCACTACGAGTCCCTTGAGCTGCTTATCTTTCTCAAGTGCTAGCACTCATCTTAGGCAAATCCTACATCCTGCCACAAACCTACTGCTAACTTGGGTCAAGTCACTTGGGGACAGATCTAGGCACAGTGTGGCAATGCAGAGAACAATGGTCACACTATGTGGTTATATTTAATCCAGTGTCCTCTCTCTGACTGCTGCTACTAGGAGAGCAAGATACAAAATCCTCTGTTTAAATGAGATTTACTTTTCTCTGCCACTTTCCCCTGGTAATGGGAATGGTGCGAGAAGCCAAGAAGAAAGGAAAAGTGGGAAGAACAGAAAAATAAATAAATAAATAAATAGATTCTGCAGACATGGAAATCCATGTAACACCTTTCAGCAGAAGTGAGGATGAAGAAATAAAAGGGAACAGAAAGGAATCATCAGCATAAAAGAAAAAATGCACAAAAAGATTTAAGGTGATAATTTAGTAAGGATTTCCTCAATGTAAAAAAATCCTTGCTATCATAGAACTGCGTTGGATCTTGAATATTCCTTCAATTTAGTTCATTTTACTGTATTAATAAAATTATGACTTTCTAAAGTAAAATCAGATTTGACAACTACCACACAGAGAAGAATAAACTGAAAGTCAGCATATTAAAAGTGCTATAACTTGCATTCATATAGTCCCTGTTATCAAAGAATCTCAAAATATTTTTAAAATGGTTATTTTTCAGTTTTTCAGAGGAGAAAGCAAAGAAGAAATACAATCATGAAGACTAACATTTTTCATCTTGGATAGAAGTACTGGAAAAACATGTCTCAGGATTCAGAATATCTGAATACCTACAACTGTTTGTACTTCTAAAAATAAGGCTATAATTGGCTTTCAAATCAACAAAAGCGTGTTGGGTTTGTGTGGCAAGGTTTTGGCTAGGGGATTGCTACAGGGGTGGCTTCTGTGAGAAGCTGCTAGAAGCTTCCCCTGTATCCAGTAGAGTCAGTACCAGCTGGCTCTAAGACAGACCCACCACCAGCCAAATCCAAACCCATGCGTCATGGTGCAACCCGTGGTGAAGGTCATGGTGAGGCAGGCTGTCCCCTTACAGCCCGTGGGTGCCCAAAGAAGCTTGTGACCCCATGGGAAGCTCATGCTGGAGCATCTTTGCTGTCAGGACTTGTGATCCTATGGGGGTCCCACATTGGAGCAGCATGTTCCTGAAGGACTGTCCCTTGTGGAAGAGATCCATGTAGGACAATTTGTAAAGAACTGCAGCTCATGGGCAAGAATCAAGCTGGAGGAGTTCAGGGAGGACAATCTCCCATAGGAGGGACCCCACATGGGAATGTGGAACAGTGTGAGGAGTCCTTTCCCTGAGGAGGAAGGAGTAGCAAGACATCATGTGATGAACTGACTACAGCCTCCATTTCCCATCCCACTGTGTTGCTGTGGGGGAAGAAGGGACAGAAAATGGGGAATAAAGTTAAATGTGGAAAGAAAGGAGGGTTGGGTTTTATTTTTTGTTCCCCTACACTGATTTGGTTGACAATAAATTAAACTAATTTGCCTATGTTGACTCTGCTTTGCCAGTGACAGTAACTGGTGGGTAATCTCCCTGTCCTTGTATCAACCTATCAGCCTTTCATTGTATTTTCTCTCCCCTGTCTAGTTGAGGAGTGAATTGACAGAGAAGCTTTGGTAGGAACCTGACATCCAGCCAGGGTCAACCTCCCAGAAAAAAAAATTATTAAAATTAAATACTTTCTATTTAAGCAAGTTCTTATTAAAGATTTTAATTGCCTAGGACTAGAGCTGGTTTAAAAATGGAAACTATTTTCGTGAAGTATTTTGATGTTTGAGTTCATTCCTAAGGAAACAAGTTGATTTTTATTTAATTTCTCTATTTATTGAGCAATAGTTTGCAAGTAAATGATTAATATTGTTTTGTATTTGGCTTTCATATAAACCAAAACTATTATTAGCATTATTTGGAGGCTTATTTTAAAAAATTATAAATAATTCAGAGTGGTCCCCTTCCCCCATTTTCTGCAGTTACATGCTCACCAGAGATGAGTCTATCTACTTTCCCACAGTAATTTCAAGACATGATACAGTGCAGCCCATTGGCATCTTCCAGGCACGTTTACAAAATGCCATTGACATCTAAAACTACATACATAGCTCTGCTCAGAAATTCTACAGTGGTTATCGAGGTTTAGGTTCCAGAAGGGAATGTCATCCATTCTGCTCAGGTCCCCCAGGAAAGGCCAAAATTTCTGCAAACTGTGGAAGCATCTAAGCAGAAAGAAAATGGTTGAACAGGATGGGGAAGGGTTCGAGGAAGCAGATCATTTCCACTCTAAGAGCAGATGCTGGAGTATTAGATCTACCGTCATCCAGGAGAAGGTGGGACTCCCTTTTTTTAGATTGATACAGCTCTCCAGCTTTCATTTCTTCTCATGTTCAAGGGGGAGGGGTAAAAGACTTTAACCTTCCAAAATGTCATAAAATCATAGAATATCTGAAGTTGAAAGGGACCCATAAGTATTGTCAAGTCCAACTGTCTGCTTCTTGCAGGACTATCTAAAACTAAACCATATTTCTAAAAGCATCATCCAGATGCTCATTGAACTCTTGTCAGGCTTAGTACTGTGACTGCTTCCCTGGGCAGCCTGTTCCAGTACCCAATCACCCTTTCAGGGATGAACTTTTCCTAATGTCCACTCTGAACTTCCCTTGACAAAGATCCATTCCATTTCCTCATGTCCTACTTCTTACCAGAGAGAGGTCACCAGAGAGAGGAAATCAGCACCTCTGTGTCTGCTGCTCCCCCTGTGAAAGTTATAGGCTGCAATGAGGGCACCCCTCAGTCTTCTCTTCTCCAAGCTAAACAAACCAAGTGAGCTCAATCACTCCTCATAAATCCTGCCCTTGAGGCCTTTCACCATCTTAGTTACCCTCCTCTGAACAAACTCTAACAGTTTGATGTCCTTCCTATGTTGAGGCACCCTAAACTGCAGACAGTACTTGTGGAGTACTAATATTTGAATTTGTTAAAGTGAAGAACAGCTGCCTGCAGCTCAGCTAAAATGCTGAGGTATTTATCATAGAATCATAGAATGGTTTGATTGGAAGGGACCTTAAAGAACATCTAGTTCCAACTCCCCTGCCATGGGCAGGGACACCTTTCACTAAGCAGGTTGCTGCTTAGAGCCTCATCCAATCCAACACTTCCAGGGATTCAGCATCCGCAGTTTCTCTGAGCAACTGATTTCAGTGCCTCACCACCCTCACAGTAAAGAATTTCTAATATCTAACATACACCCGCAGTCTTTTATTTTGAAGCAATTTCCCTTTGTCCTGTCACTACATGCTCTTGCAAAGTCTCTCTCTGTCGTTCTTGTAGGCTCCCTTCAGGTACTGGAAGGACACAGTTAGGTCACCACAAAGCCTTCTTTATTCCAGGTTGAACAATCCCAATTCTTTCAGCCTTTTCCCATAGGAGAGATGTTCCATCCCTCTAGTCATATTCATGGCCCAGCTCTGGACTCTTACAGTTGATGAATCCAGAGATACAGGTTCAAATGAACTTAAATCATGGTCTTCTTCCCTAGAAAAATTGTCTAAAACTGGGGATACTGAGCAAAAAGTCACAGAGTACCAGTGATGGAATCTCTTTTCAAAAAAGGCCACCCAGCTCTCTTCAGTAATTTGCCACACAAAAAAACTCCTATGCAGATCTGGGAAGCTCTCATTTCTCTTCATTCCTCTTGTAGTTAAACCCCATTAGGCAGCTGAGCCCCACACATCCTCTTACTTACTCCACTTAGTGGAATGGGTGAGAGAATTGGAAAAGTAAAAGTGCAGAAATGGGTTGAGGTAAAGACTCTTTTAATAGGTAAAATAAAAGTTGAATATACAAACAAAGCAAAACAAGGAATTCATTCACCACTTCTCAGGGGCAGGCAGGTGTACAGTCATCTCCAAGAAAGAAGGATTCCATCACACAGAACAATTACTTGGGAAGACAAATGCCTTAACTCTGAATATTCTCCATTTCCTCCTTCTTTCCTCAGTTTTTATTTCTGAACAAGTCACGTGGTATGTCATATCCCTTTGGTCATCCGGGGTCAGTGGTCCCATCTGTCTTCTCTCCCATCTTTTTCTGCAACCCTGTCTACCTGATGGGAGAGCAGCATGAGAAACAGAGAAGGCCTTGAGGCTGTGCAAGTGCTGCTCTGCTGTAGCTAAAATGTGGGTCTGTTATCACCACCTTCTTGGTCAGAAATCCAAAAGATAGCACCATACGAGCTTCTATGAAGAACTCTGTTTCAGTCAAAACCAGTACAATTCCCCACACAAACAGGCAGAAAGGCATGGCTATGTCTCTCACATCACCCACTTCTGTATCTGCCTTCATAAGGATTTTTGGTCCCTCCTTTAGAAAGTCCTGTGCTACTGTCTCTGTCTCTAGATACAGGAAAAAAATCCCTTTAAGTTTCAAATACATCTTCATCCAAGTTAGTGTGATTATCTTTTTACACAAATCCCAGCTGAACTTTTCATGTCTTTTAACACTAGTTTATTTGCCAACAATTTCTATTGCCATAATTCTTTATAATAGTCTACATGGCACAATATGTCTATTAAACTGTCAGTTTGGGGTAAGGCAGTTCAAGGAGGAGGGAAACAGTCTTCAAACTGAGAGTGTAGCCAGAAGCATAGATGGCAAAGATGTTAAAAAGTAGCCTTATCATTAAAAGTGGAGCAAGGTACTGAAGAGAAGCCTATTCAGATTGCACATTGGTAAAACTCATGCTGATGGGGAAAAAATGGAAATATATACCATCTGTCATCTGCCCAGTTTCAAAGGATCTTTGCAGTTTGCAACATTTGGAGAAATTCAATTTTCAAGAATTCTGCCTTGATTCATCCCTCATTTTACTGCACCAGACCAGGAAGATTTGCATTTGTCTCATGCACAGGGCCCAGGAAAAGAAAACAAACAAACAACAAAAAAAAAAAATCAAACCAAACCAAACCCACAAAAAACATTCGACCAGACAAAAACCAAAACAAAAAAGAAACAAAAAACTCACCAAAAATAAAGGAAAAGAAAGAGGAAAAAATAAAAAGAAACCTTCTTGGTTCTGTTTTCTTGCTCTAACACTTCATTAACTTATCAGCTTGGAAACATGGAGTTTACCCACAGCCAATTCCCATCTGGTTCCTCAACAGGTTTTTTGCAAGCAGCAAGTCCATTAGTACTGCTAGGGTTTTTTGGCTTTTTCTTTTTTTTTCCTCTGTTGTCAATCATTTCTACTATTCTTAAATTAAATGTTCCAGCTCAGAAACAACTCCCAGTAGGCAATTTCTGCCCAGGCATGACCTCAGAACTGAGTGCTGTCATCATTGAAGACATGCAAACACTGAAGCTCTCTGGCACTGGTATTTCAAAAGGAAACATGCCTTCTATATGGGACCGTGATAAAGATCACATATAAGTCAATGTGGCAACAAGTACTTAAAAAGCTAATAACAGTTTGATTTCTGCCTGAAGCTTCTCAGTCATTCTCAGATGCCAGAAATTTCATCTTCCAGTGTAATTACACATGATTCTTCTGAAATTCAAATACTCCAGCTATGATCAGAGCAAACTCAATGACAATATCAAGTCATTTTAGTAAAAATTCTAGTATATTTTTAAATCCAAGAGTTGCCTCCTGTTTCAGTTTGATACTGGCAGAAAAGTAAACAGGAGAAAATGATGTTATGATTCAACTTTCCCCTTACTGAGCCAAGAGTGATAAAGACATTAAGGTGTCACTAGTGCTATCTCTCTGAAAAAAATGTTCAAAAGCAACACTGACAAATGAATTTGCAAGTCTGCTACTCAGATATTAAATAGTCTGTATAGCATAGAAAAGTCTCATCATAGAGATCTTTATTTGCTGCTCAGTCAGTTCAGCTTCTTCCTCCTCCAGCTGTTCATCAGAAATTGAAACTGTGGCTATCAAATCCAAAAAGATGTCTCAAGGCAAACTGGTCAGGTTTATGATCAAAGGCTAATGAAAAGGTTAGTAATCCTGCTGAGGACAGCTGGAAAGTTCACCCTGGAGACAAAACTGTGACCAGCTTGAATGCAGAAGCTATCTTTTTGCTACGGGTGAATATTAAAAATATAGGATAAAGAAATTTGCAAAGGTGGAAAGAAATGTTTGTGTCCAAGTTTCACTGCATTCCCTTCTCCTTCTCATCCATACTAATGGGACTTTGTCAACCCTTGAGAAATAACAGCATCAGTGTTTCTTACCAGCTGAGAAGAAGGGTAAGGGCAGAATGAGGAGTCTGTAACAAATAAAAAAGCATTTACTAAGACGCTACTGTACAAAATTATTTTTACTTATTTAACTCACACTTTAATGTTTTACTAAAGCCTAAGAGCTGCTGTGAACTGTTTACTGCATTATTTGTGCAAACACTAAATAGCTGATGAAGACTCTACTCCCTATACTTAAAGGGCAACTTTTGCTGACTTTTTTTTTATATAGCATTGGTTCGGCCCAGCTCAATTCCCATAGTTTCCTCACAACCTTTTTGTTCAACTATAGACGCCTTTCATTTTTGGGCTATGCCCTAACTGCAGATGAGTGACATTCCTCCTCCCTGAGAGCAGCGATAAGGAGACTACACTGGGTGCTGTCTTGGCAGATTGGCTTTTACTTCACTGTTTTTTTTTTCTTTCTGTTTCTCTATGTATTAGTGGCAATGCCACAGTGCCAGAGCTGTAGGTGAACATCATCTCAGATTCAGCTTTCAAATTTTCATTGCAGTCTCTCTGGAAACCTTCTAGAAACCTTACAAAAAAGATTCTGGAAGCAGAAGGTTAATGAAAAATGCATAATTTAATTTTTGAAAGAACTTTAAGAGCATAAAAATATAGGAATGGGAAGGGTTCAAAGAGTGCTAAAAGAAACTTGAATTTCCCTTTAGAATGTGACACTTGAGGGATCAGGTGAAAAAGGCTAAACTAAACTATGAAAAAACAGGAGAACACAGAAAAATATATCATTAAATGATAAACAGAAAATATTTGTATAACGTTTGTGTAACATTCCTATCATTTAGTATACTAGAAAAACAAGAATTAACACAGCTTAGGAACCCCTTATTTACATCTGAGGGCAAAGATAACAGTTCCATTGGCTTCAGAGATGTGATATGAATAAGTGCTTGTCTCTTTATATATGCTTTATCTTTCAGAGTATTCACTTGATAGTTGCTCATTGTTGTAAACGGTGAAGAAAGTCAATGCTAGGAGATTTATAGTATTTGGAATGATAGTGAAACCAAAAAATTCCCAATCTACCCTGCAATACTTTACTCTGCTAAACTTTCTTTCCCACTAAGATATATGTATTTGCACAAAAAAAAAAAAGGTCGAGAAATTAATTTGGCTGATGCTTGCTTTAATATTTCTAACACAACTTCTGAAACCAGTTTTTTTCAGTCAGTATTACATGCCTGTGCTTCTGGGACAATGCAGTTTTACTTTAGTAGTGCATATATTTCATTTGTGTTTTTCATGATTATTGTATAGGGCCCAGACGTAGCCAGTAAATGTGGCCAACCAGCCACATGTGGAAATTAAGTAGATAGGATTAATCATCAGGTAAAAGTCCCTTCAGTAGACGTTATCAGAAGAAACCTTTTCTTGTTATTGAGTGGGTCCTGACAGATGGCCCAGCAACAATTTTCGGTCTGAAACAGACATGAGGACAAGATCACATTGCTGTCAAATTACTCAAGGAGAATATAGCATGGAGTCAGCTTTATAACAGCCTCAGAAGGGTCTGTGACACATGGTCCACATAAGCTTTCATGGAATTAAACTGCTTTATCCTTTAAATAAATTTGGACCACCAGAACAATAAAACATACACTTTCCCAAAATGAAGCATTTTCACATTTGCAGGTTTGCGCACTTTCGCACTTTCTAGAGTACTCTATCCCTATTCTTTTACAAAGTTTAATTGAGCTTTACGTGTCCACATGAGGTATTACGAGGTCAAGTAGGAAAGTAACCATTCAATAGTTAATGGCTGTGTTTAGGTTGTAAGTGGCTAATGAGTTACATTCACTGAAATGGCGGATATTGGGACTTTCATTACACTTTAGAAACCCTCTAACTTCATGTAATTGCTGTAGATTCTGAGGTGGGAAGAAACTTGTATAAACATTTTAACTAGCTTCCAAAAATTGGCTTGCTTCCTCGGTCGCTGTCTTGCACAGCTACATGTGTTATACACTTGTCTGGTGAAAGAGCTTCATTAAGTTCCACACTCCATACTTCATCTACTGTATTACATGCATTAACAGTTCCATAATGCTCTGCATATTTTATCTGGCAGTGCTTTATATTTAGGTTATGCTACACATTAAAATTTTTGCGAATCAGAATGAGGCTTTATAAAACTCAATCGAGATTTCGTAGTGTTCAAAGGTCTCTCCAATGCAGCACAAATTCAATGGACATCTTTGAAAAGTACCCTGTTTTAATACACTTGCTTACTGCTCAGAAGGGCATTTATACTGATTTGTGTTTTCAGCACTGTCTGGAATAGAACATTGGATCTGTTTAGGAGTGACACTTTAGCATTTGCCACTTCCACAGATTTGTGAGATCCGGGGGCACAGAGTACGGTGGCACTTGTTTTGTTTATTATGTGGCAGAAAATAGAAAGAGAGAATAAACTAACACTTTCTTGACATGTCACCAGTTGCAATACACTCTTTGCTGAGTTATTGGTACAGTCTTTGCTGAGTTGTTGAAGGAGGTCCTCAACATAAAAAATCCAACTCCTGGCTCACCAGAACAAGTGGCCCCTTCCCTATCACAGTTTTTCAAAGTAAACCTCTCAGAAATTAGGAAGTCTGAGTTGCTCTGAAATGCTCCTTTTCTTTGACATATTTTCACCACCCCTCCATAGTAAGGAGATATCTGATGTCACCCGGCAAGATGTGTCAAGCCACTGTTTGTTAATTTGGTCCTGTCCTGGACCATGATGCACAGGTCATCTCCTGAAGCATGGTTACCTGTTCTTCTGGGTGACCAATTGTGTGGTCAAAGTAAGAGTACATGTGTTTGCATCTGTATCTCCCTGCGTGTGTCATCCCTGCACAACACCATATATCTTCACTGACTTTATCTTTAGATCAGATAGTGGCTATATCTAATGCACCCACTGTGGTAGTATAAGCTTCTCAAGCTAACAAGATGAATAACACTGATTAAGTAATGGTTTGATTTGCTTGGAGTTCATAACTGGAACTCTACACATGCAGTGCAGCTTTTGGATTTGGACACACAGAAACTATTTTAATCCATACATAAATCAAAAACACAACTACAGTTTTCTACACTCTGAAATGCTGGCTCCTTGAAACCAGGAGTTTGGTCTTTGTATTTAATGAATATTTGGAATGAAATCTTGGCCCTAATTCCTTTGTTACAGGCTTAAACACATTCTTAAATATTTTGCTGAGTCAAAGCCATACAATTGGTACACAAAGGATGTTTTAAACCACAGTTAATATGGTTTTCCTTATCAGTTTAAATATAAAGAAATACAGTTAAGTACTATTCATTTTAATCTTTAATGGCTATATCTTTATGGAAAGCATAAAGAAATTAACAGGAGAGTTTCACAACAACATGAGATTCCAATTTTAAGAAGTCAGACATTAAACAACAACTGACATATGTTGTGGACCTGTGCATGCGCATAATAATCCCAAATCTTTTTTTAGAACCTTTATGGTTTATCTCAGGCTATTAAATATTATGAAAATGAACTATATACAGAAGTTAAATGTCAAGGGACAGATATATACATCTCGATTGTAGCACATAATATTATAATGTTTCTAAAAGCAACACAGAGCAACATAATAAAAAGTTATCTAATTGCTAGTACATTAAGTTACTTCATAGCTAAAATACAACTAACAGAAAACAAAGGGACTCAACATTAAAATGAACATTAAAGGGACACACACAGATGGCCTCAGAGGAGAAGAAATACTTTGTTTCATGAAGGTGTTTGGTTTCCAAACAAACTGCAGGTTGCTTGTACTAGACTTTTTCCTTTTATTTGTAAATAACGGGAAAGCAAGTCAGAGGTACTAATTCCTAGCCCTAGAAACTTTGCCTTACAACTTTTAAAATTCATTAAAATCTTTGGCAAGCTCATGATTTATTTAACCATTAACTTACCTAGACAGCAAATACCCAACTTCCCAGTTTGTTAACCAATTATCAGGTCAAACCAACTGCCAGAATTAAGAATATTTAATACTCAAGAGAGCAAATCAGCATTGTCCACACTAATGATAATAATCTCTTTATGTAATCCCTTCCTCGATATTTCACCAGTAACGGTTGAACAGCCCAATTTATGTATCAACTCTTTTAGAAAATGGGCCCTAACTTGTCCCAAGGTATATATACAAAATGCAATAACTTGCACAGAAATAATGCCCTACAGTATAATAATATACATGCACAGGAAAAAATTTATGGTATGTAGAAATCACTCAAACACAAAAATTAATACTAATGCAGATATTTTTTTCTGATATGGGTTTGTACACTGAAGATCTACTCACCTAATATGACTAAGAATTCAGAATAGATCCTGAAGGAAACATCTAAAGACAGTAGATGCTAAATCAGGTATATCAACTGAAATAAAAAGTTTCTCTCACATTTCTGTTTTCCACGCATGCTTGCCAGAAAGTTATGTGACACATTAGCAGGGAATATTCCACAGGTCCTAATGTTTTGCCTATGCAAATATGTGATATATATGGAATGATCAGTGGAATAATTTTTCCACATGGAAAAGTCTTGCTGGTTGCCAATTTTTATTTCTTATACTGTTCCTCATCTTCACTTTTTTCATCGCTTAATGGCTTAGAAATTTGGTATTGTTCACTTCAGAGATAAGCATTTTGCTACAAAATATTTTCATTTCTGGGAAAAAAATCAGGATGATTACAAGGGTAAAATTGAAATTGCAGCACTTCATTTTCCATCTGCAGTAACTTTTGTGGGTCAGACATCCTAGCAGTGCTGACCCAGATGAAAACATCACTTTCAGCTGTCATGGGTTTTGCTTGTCTTTTCTCAGTAGAAGAATAAGACATCGAGACATGTTACTGTACCATCACTGTAAGAGTTTCATTTCAGACATATATCAATCATAAAATAATATATATGATATTAAATTCACACTCATTCTGAACTAGAAGCCTTTCTAGACTTTCTACCTGTCATATGAATACATTTCCATTTCCATTTCCATTTCCATTTCCATTTCCATTTTCCATTACTCAACATTTTATGGTGAGTTATGACCATGCTCTCTTCTCTCAACACTGTAGATGTTACATCAGAAACCTAGTCTTGTTTCTTGATCTCTCTTTTTCTCATTTTTTAAACAATTCTCAGTGAATTCTGTATACTTTGGTATGTCATGTCAAACTCTTACTTGGATGGATAAACGACAATATCAGATAAAGATCAATGTCACATAAGTGACTTCAATACTATTTCAATTTCAAAAGGCATTTTCACAGAAGTCCTCAAGTTTTCCACTTATGTTTCAGAAAAATTATGCTGTTTCTCCTCTTATGCTTTTCTTTATTGACTTGAATTGCGGAGTTTGAAAACAAAAAAGGAAGTGTAAAATAAAAAAAATGAAATTTTTAAAATATGAAAGAAACATTCTGAATGAATTAATAGATATATATGACAATTACCTCAATATTATATGTATACATGTGATTTATGTAATTTAATCTTTATCTGCTTTATATATAAAAGCATTTCTTGAAAGAAAATCTGAAATTACTGTGGTTTTGTTTGTTTCTTTGTTTGTTTTGGTTTGGTTTTTATCTCACAAATACAGACAAGTTATTTCTTGGCTGTACAGATACAGATTCCTCTATTGATTGTGTAGGACACTAAGGGAATAAGGTATCTGGTGAAAGGTTTTCAAATTCATCATAGCCCAGCTGATAATCTAGTAAAGCGATATTTCATTCTTCCTGTATAGCTCTAGAATTCTTCTTTTGAATTTACACATAGTACAGCATTAGATTATTCTAACATTAGAGACAGAAATTTCAAGACATCTGTCTTTCAATTGATACTTCACACCCTGCTAGAATTGGGCTCACAGGTTCTTTTCATTTTATAAAGCAATGGGACCCAGCAGAATCAGCTGCAAGATGAGGCAACAAGAATCGTCGCAGATTTTAGTGCAAGTGATAACCCAACAGAAGAAAACATCTACTGATTTCCAGAGTAAAGAGTTCCTAGGGGCAGTATGGAGTATCTGCCAATACACTGAATTTCCAGTGGTCTCCAGATGTTGCTGGCATACCACTCTGAGTGAAGAGTATCAATCCTGACCTTTCCAGGGTGATAGCAATGTTTTGGGTATCTGTTATAAATGAGGATAAAGTCCCTACTTGGATGACTCCATTTGAGAACTGGTTAGGCTGCTAACTTTGAGAAACCAAGAGATCAGTTCACTGAACTGTTCTGTCTGAAGTTTCAGCAGCATTTGAGTAAACTTAACACCCTTGTTTTAAAAATGAACTTAAGAAGTTAGAGTTTGCAGAGTCTTCAACTACTTAACCAGAGGAGAGTATTTCAGTGGGATTAAAAAAAATATCCCTTTGTTGATCATGTATTTGGAGAGTGTATATGATAAAGGCTGTGGGGCACCAGCACAGAAGTGAATGAGACTCTATACATTCCAAACCAGTGATTGAAAAACTCAGGGTTTGAAAAATGAGAAAAGTTGAAAGTTTTCATCTATTTTTTTTATTACATTAAGTCTCCCAATGCATATATTTATTTGAAAACAATCAAAAAAATCACACGAGAGGGGAAAAAAATAAGAAAAATGTTGGTTTCAAAAGTAGTGTTTTTCTTCCAATTGCATATTTTAAGTGAAAAGAAATGAACTCAAAGAACTAGCAATTCTTCACTAGAAATGCCTTCCTGTCTCAATTACTCAGTTCCTCACTTCTCATCATATTTTCCTTTCTCTAGTTCTCATAATTTTTTTCTCACCACAAAGTCTTACTTCTCAATGTAAAAACAGCAATTCATACAGGAAACATGCATCCTTATATTAAAAATAAACAATTATCCAAGAACTGTTTCGGATATACTTTCAGATATATATCTGAAAAATTACCTCAAGGGAGCCAAGAACAAGTGCAGTTCCTCCCATTTTTTGGCCACCTTTTGAAAGTCAGCTTTCTCCATACAGGTGGCTAGATGGCCTCAACATATTGCGTCTGTTATCTTTGATATACTTAGCACAGACTCCTGTGGAGACATTTTCTTAATTATGAGTCAGAGAAGCTCTTGGAATCCCAACTGTCTCTTTTACTTTATCTAATCTGACAGGCTCATTTGTCCTAAATACTTCACTTTGCAACCCTCAGAGTCATCCTCTAGCAGTATCCTATAATGTGTCACTCTTTCCCTACTAATATCCAATTAGGCAGTCATCCATCTTTTCCTATTGCCTTCTCTAATCAGAAAGTCATATGCAGAGATGGAAAAAAATCTATTTTATCCATCTCCTGTCAATGCAGATTTATTCCCCAGAGTATATTTTCTAGTATTATGTTTATTTAACTTAGATTATTACAGATTTTTCAAAATAAAGTTCAAACCAAATTGTACGAACAGCTTGGATTACACCATTTGGGAGTTATATGATCAGTAACCAATGCCAAGAGAATCAATAAACAGGAAACGACATTTAAATGTGAGCAGAGAAATAAGTGTGCCTGTTGCTCTACAACCAAATACAATTCATAGAACTAAATATTACTTAAATAGATTCTAGTGGAACTCTAATAGTTTTTTTGAAAAATTGGGTATTTCTATTCTTGGCAAGCAAGCAAAACAGAGATGGTCATCAAGGGCCAGATGTTTACAGATGTTTATAGATAATTTACATTATCTATAAATTTGCAAAACTAAGTATTTGACTCTTTTTTTTTTAAGAGTCAGTGATAGTGGGAAATACCCGAACTTTTCAACAAAAGAGCCCAATCTTGTCCAGGGAAAGTACATAGAACCAACCTCAACCCTCTCAGTGGATGTGATCAAATCCAAAAGCCTGTTCAGTGCCTCAGCGGCCAGAGGGGGCTTCCAGAAATGCCAATTAGTACCAGCTACAATATTAGTTATTGTGATGTAGTCACTTGCCCACAAGGATTTGGGCTGATACCACCAAACTTATTTCACTGAGCAGTTGTCAGACGACAACAAAATTAAGTTATCACTGGCTTACAGTGACAGATCTTCATGCTTTCCTGATGTCTCTGGGCCTGTCTTCCTGTGCTATTCCTGCTCTATCTTCTCTTACCTTGTGTGCACAAGGCACATATCACTGCATGCAAGCAAACACAAGAGGGAGAAGAAGCTGCAGGAAACCAGGTGAAATGAGCTCATACCTGGGGACACAACCAACCCTCTCAGTACCATCTCTGTTGGTATAAAGGAAATCACAGGAGTGAGAAAAATCGCTGTCCAGAGAAATGAAGAAGATTATAGGGAGAAACAAATAAACAAATCACGGGTGATGACACAGACAGGCCTTCAAGGTTTCCAAACACCCTAACACAAAGATATGAGTACACCAAATCATAGATTGTCACTAGACAAACTTTAAACATTACATAAGTGGATTTAGTATTCATTCTGCCTCTAAATTAACATGCAAGTTGATGACATTTCCACTTAGCCTTGCCTATAGAGATAAGAGCCCTATTTAAATAATAAAAGTTTATATACCAGAAGTTTAATTAAAAAATCATAGTCACACCAACACTTTCTACTTAGCTTTTTTATAAAAACAATGAAATAAATATGACATAAAGTCCTAAAGAGAAACATCGTTTTCTGCTGATGAATATCAGCAGCTTTACACACTGTTTTCATTTATAACAAGGTCAAGTTGCAGTAAACTGATGAAAAGACTTTCTTACAAAAGGGAAAAGGCTAAACCAACAACCCATGTGTAAGGAATAGTCACTTTCATAACTCTCAATCTCAGTGGGCACATTTACACTAGTAAATAATAACTCAAGAGGATGTTCACAAGTGCTTGTATTCTATCATCTAAATAGTTAACACTGAAACTGATGTGGTTTGTTGCAGGAAAATGAGTCTGTCTATGATTTCCCTCACATCACCTGGAAACAACGGAACAGGTAGCTCAGATGGTAGATGCCTCATCCCGGCAAATATTTAAGGCCAGGCTGGATGGGGCTTTGAGCAACCTGGTCTAGTTGAAGATGACCCTGCTCATGGCAAGGGGGGTTAGACTAGATGACCTTTAAATGTCCCTTCTAACCCAAACTATTCTATGTTTCTATAATTCTATGATTCTTTATCAGTTTTCAGGCACAGATCACTCATTATTAGGGACTCAGAACAGGTAGGCCTCCTCTTTGGGGAATCAGGAGAGCATGTTAATGTCGCTGCGGGCTTCTCCTTTCAAGTTGGCTTCAGAGAACAGTCCCAGACATATTTGAGTTGCTGTCCCAGATTTGGCATCTGGAAGCACAGTCCACCCCAGAAAAGAAGAAATTAAGTGAAAGTCCGCACTCTTTGCTTTCCCTGTGTCTGCATTGAGAAGTGATGTGGTTAGCCGACATATTGGCATATTGCAATTTTCCCATGCAGACTGATCTCATAGTGAGTCACTGTGTGAAGAAAAGATGCATTGTATAGAGGATAAGCAACATTGTTCCACTGTTTTGCTTGCTGCCACTGGAGGCCATTTTTATTGTGAACTGTGAGACACTGCTGGGACTTCCAAGGGATTAGGAGAATTTGAGGGTGATTTGTTCTTGTTCCAGTCAATAATTCAGTCTTTCTACACCCTGTCTTCAGTGACAGCTTCTGCTTCTCTATCAGATGAGAGGTCGTTAGTATGGTCTGTATCTGGTGAAGAGATAGTACATTTAGCTGTCAGGAACTTGAATATCATGATAGCGGAGAAAAATGAGAATGTTACAGACAGTAAATAGAAAATGATGGGTACTGAGGGCATTCACTGACCATCTGTATATGGCAAAATGGTCATTCTGGGCTCAGGAAAAAAGAAATCTGAATTATGATACATAGCTGGGGTGACTTACTGACTTCAGACAGGGAAGGTTGCATTTTTAGTGTCTCATGTTAAGTTTGCCACATCCCTATAGCAGTGCCACACTAAAATCAGTACTTTGAAGCATGAGAACTCAGAGAGTTTTATCTGTAGGATGCATAAAAGTAAGACTTATCCTGGCTAATTTTGAAGTTGTACATGCTATTTCTTCTCCCTTATGCAAAGCCATTAACTGGGTCCTGCAAAACAGTACCCTTTTAATCCTCTTATTTAACAGGCTGCTCATATTCTAATACCACTACTTAGTACTCAGATTTTTCTTTGCCTCTTAGTACCTTCATCATCAAGATCGTCTCCAGAAATTAATGTACACTGCCAAAAGGCACGATGGTGACTGCAGTGGAAGGAATGGAATGAGGGTGGGATTACATATGCAATGCCACCAATGAAAATCAGCATCTTCTGATCTACCGTTGCCCACAAAGCTGTAGAAGAGGCTCTAGAACTGCAATATGAAGAACCTGGAGGCTCTAGAACCTGCAATCTTGGAGCAGACATGGCCTACCTTTAAAAATACAATTTGTTAGATGGAAGCAACTCATGACATCCACTTCAAGAAGTCTGGATCTTAGAATTTCAAGTGTCCCTGTTGCTGTTGCGGAAGGTTCTGACCACTGTGAAAAAAGATGGGAAGAAAAATATTAGAAACTAATGAGACTGAGAAGGCATGCCTGTTAATTTTGAGCAGTTAGCTAGAAAAACAGTTGCAAAATCATATCATGTTGTGAGTTCATAGAGGACAGCCTTAAGAGTATATGGACTGCCCCGTTTTGATGGGTTTTGGCTTTGATGCTAAGTGATTGAGAAGATATTATATGACTTCATGAAAGAAATATCCTTCTGGGAAGAATGAATAAGTATTCTGTGAAGCAAGGCAAAGTATTAACTTGTGGAAAGTTAATATATAGGACATTGAAAAACAAGAAACAAAAATGTCTCAAAAGAAAACCATTTAAGTTGGTATGTTGCAATATCTCCTGAATGACTGCACATCTCTAAGTATTATACCTATGGTTTCTCTTTTTTTTTTTCTTCTAAGGCTGAATGGAAGAGATTTCTTGCTAATGTTACATCTGAAACTAAGTTGGAGATGGCAGAGAAGCTATGCACTGTTACTCTTATTGTGTACTGGCTTCTGGATACAATCCTTTGCTTTTTTTTTTTTCTACATGATCCTTTTTGCCATCTGCTTTTTCTGGCACAGGAGCAACATGCTGTCTTGAAGCAATTTCTTACATTTCTTTGGTCCCTTTCATTCATTTCCTCCTATGTATCAAGGGTCACAGGCTCACAACACTTTGGGGCATTTGACAGACATCTCCCTCTTTCTTCTTTTATTCCTCTTCTGACATAAAATTGATCTTTCATTCACTGTGAAGAGGATGTCTCTTACAGACCTCCAAAATGAGTGAAAATAGGTTAAAAAGTATATTTTTAGAGATTTATCAAATAAAAGAATACTGGTCAGAAAATTTCTTAAATATTCTGTCAAAATCTTCCCAGAAAAAACGAACTGAAAGAAGTATCATGGTGGCTGTTCTAAAAACAATTTTGAGTCAGCAGGGTGAGTGCAGAGGTAATATTCTCGACATAAGATGATGATGGGAGTTTGTGGGTTGTTGCAGGCATTAAGTGTAAATTAAATGGAATGTAAATAAGAAAGAATACTGCAAAGCCTGTTCTGGTACAGACTGTTCTTTGCTGATGCTTCTTTCATAGAGATGTTTAAGGCTCAAAGAAAGCTGTCAACTGACATTGCTAAAGACCTAGAAATGGTACTCTTTTTGCTGCTGGAGAGAGTTATGGTTACAGAAAAATGGCAGCCTACAGAATATGCTTTCAGATGGATGTGGATGTGGATGGTCCAGTACAGTCAGTTTCTGCCCATATCCCCAGCCAATCAGCCATACTCCCCTTCTATTTCAGATGTATTGCCAAGATGGAGGAGTTCTTTGCTCAACACCTACTACCTCTACTTTACATTAATGCAGACAAACACTAGGGCAGGTTTCTAACCCTACCTCTCAGAGCAGAGGTCTGTGCAGTTCCAAGTAGACATGTCCTCAGGAAGATACAGGCTTGGTTTAAATTACTTGAAAATGTTTTCAAGGTTATGCCAGGAAACAAAAGGATTCCTGTGCCAAGAAAAATCTGAAACTCTGTAAACAGGGATGGATGGCCAGGCTGGTCTCGTTTTGTGAGCTAATTCAAAGCTTCACCCAACAGCAAGCTACCTCTCTGTCCGCCTCAGAATTCAGAGACACATCATGCAAATAATTTGTTTTGGATTCTACAGCTGAAAACCCAGGCATTTTGGATTGGATATTTACATTGTACGTTTGCTTTACAATTTTATTCATAAAAACCCTGCAGTCCAAATAACTGGTTACTGGATAGCTTGCTTGGATAATTTTAAACTGTCTATGTATTTTATTTGAATGCTTAGGCATGATTTTCAATAAAGTATTGGTTTATGTTGCTAGAAATTTCAATTGTTTGGACAACCAAAATAATGCATTTGGGAACAATTGGGGATTGCTAATCATATTATCCTCCTTTTTTTCTTTTTGCTTTTGATTTTCCATGCAAGTTGTACTTGTAAATTGGCAAGATCCAAAGGAGCTTTTATTTGCTCCCTACTGTCAAGCACTGAGAAAGGAAAGAAGGGAGGATTTAGTCATGAAAATAACAACTTTATTTGAAGAACCACCATGCTTTAATCTGATAACTAAAGTGAGTTATTTCCTTATCCAGGTCCAATTTATCTGAATCTTGGAAAGCATCTGGGATGTGCAGTATCTTTGATCCATGTCTAATGCTGTTCTGTGGTCTAGGTACATTACAGACTTTCCTTGCCTCAGGCCATGCAAGATGGCTATTGTCACAAGGTTCTCATGCACATCCTAGCACAGATGGCACACAATCCTCCACAATACCAACAAATATGAAACAATATCAGATATTTAATTGTTTTCCTTTGCAGTGTACTGATATTGTCCTGCTCTGACCTTGTTTCATGTCCTGTCATTTTCCAAGTCCTGTACTTTTTCTTCAGTACTGCAAGCTGCTTATACTCCCAAAGATTAAAATGCACTTGCCTCGTGCCTTTTCTACCTAGCTGAAGTGCACAATTCTTCAAGTAGCCTCAACAGCAATAAAGACAGAGCCACATTCACACATGCAAAACCAAACTCATGTCACAGAGAATATCATAGAATATTCTGAGTTGGAAAGGATCCACGTGGATCGAGTCCAACTCTTACATGAATGCCCCATATAGGCATCAAACCCACAACCTTGGTGTTATTGGCACCACACTCTAAAAATCACATCAAAGGTAAAGGTAAGGTCAGTGAGATGGGACAAGAGGATCTCTTTACTCATAACAATTCTGTTCTAAAAAAAGCTTTAAAAGTCTGAAACTAGTTTCCATTATTACTGAGGGAAAAAAATACTACTGATAATGGCACATGATATGTAACTCTACATAAACTCAGTAGCTATAGCTACTAGGATGGTCTATAAAACATACATAAAATATTCCTCTGCGCCCAGGAGGAGCTGGATTGTTGAGGGAATTTACCTTTCTTTCAAGGAACATTTTCTCATTACAGGTCTCACCCCATCCCTCCATGTTTGAGTGTGCTCCAGTTCTTTGAGATACTGCTGCTCCCACATGCTTATGGTTTCCATGCTGAGTTATCTGTCAGCAAGCACTAGGGTAGCTTGCAGCTATCAAGGAATCACTAGAACAGGAAGGATGTTTTGTTTATCCACAGGCACCTAATGGCTTTTAGCCATCACTAGCACAATGGAGTTTGGAGAGCTGTTTCAGTCTGGCAATGGCTTTCACAAACAAATCTCAAATCTGGGTATGAAAGTAAATGAGATGGCAAAATTTAGTGGTAGATCAGGTTGTAACCAGTCAAGCAGTCATATGTTGACAGCAGTTGAATGATCAGATGGCTAGGCAACTTTTGTTTTGTTTCAGAAATAATTGCCCCAAAGTCAGAAAAAAATCCAGGAGCAAGTAACTGGATGGTGTGTTTCCCACTATTTCAGCAGGTGATACAGGACTCAGCCCTACTGTGTTTAAATGGGCCACTGTCATAATAGTGTCTATAGTGACAAAGATTTAATCAATGCTACTCTATGTTTTACAAGAGAAACAGAAAAAAAAGATTAAAACTTCAAACTAAGATTTGTTTAAAAAGCACAGTGTATGGTTTGGGGAATGTTGAAGGCTATTTGAGCTCTGCAACAGTATAAGCTAGAACAACTTACCTTTTCATACCTTAATTGCAGGCAATAGGCTGATTGATACACTAATAAACACTTATATTTATATATTAGTTTGATTTTATAGCTATCAGAGTTTTATGTTATATTTGCTATGTGTTAGTGACCAGTACTCTTCCAGGTCATATAACTTACCCTACAGAGTTTTCTTCATAATAGTCCAATAAAAGAAACCTTCTAGATTGTATGGTATTGCTGTAATTCAAATGTTAGATGGTTTAGTAAAGATGATCTAAAAGAAAGAAATTGCTCAACAAGTTTATCTACACAGAACCATTATCTCTGGACTCACAGTGACATTTTTTTAAACCTTGTGAGGGAATTAATCTCACAGACTATTGGTAGTGTTGCCCTGTAGCACATACAGTTACCTCTCTGTAGGTTGCATGGTTGTGTAGTCATTTGCCCTTGAGTGTCACAAAGCTGTAGTAAACATTTTACAGACATAGCAACTTACAAATCTCTGTTCTGCTGAATTTATCAGATGCTGTTTCATACACATCTAGCATCTCTCTAAACTTCATGGTCTTGCTCAGGAATGTAGAAAAAGCACAGATGCTCTTAGGTTGTGTGACTTGCTACAAATGCTGCAATTGCATATAGTTCAGCTGACCACAGATACCACAGGGAATGCTGCAATATTCAGGAATAAAGTCGCAATACCTGCAAACCATGTATTTTAATATATTTCAGTATCCCTAAGAAAACCAAGATATTCTGACAGAGAAACTGCAAAACTGATTAACAGAAAATATGAAACAGACAGTGGCAGTAAGAAGGGGGGAAGTACAGACATGCGGATTATTTTTCAGTTCCTTTTCTATATAAGTTATAAACCCTTTTACTTTCTGCTCTTGGTATGGGTTGAATTATTTAGGATAACACCAGATTTCCCTTGTTCATTTTTCAATCTCACATACTTCCCTTCCTTGGTTCACGTCTATGACTATTCAAAGTTTCCAAACATAACCCATACCTTAGTTATCAACATGCCTATATGAGAAGGCTAGGCCTTGAAAATAAACCTTCAATACTCTCATGAAGTCAGAAACAAAGGATAATAAGAGTCCGGACAGGTGGGGGCTTGAAGGGGAAGGGTGAGGGGTAAAAGTTTTATAAGGAAAGAAAGCATGTTCTAGGGAGCTGGAGAGATGCAAATGGAAGATAAGGTTTTCTAGGACAAATCTAGTTATATTAATCCTTACCCATCTATCAACAACATAATTACTAAAACATGGGGGAGCTTCTTTTAATAGATGACCTGTGTTGTATGTACAATAAATATGAAAACTTTCCTTATGATTAGAAAGTTAAATCCCTTCTTTCTGTATTTTGCTGTGCTGCTCTTTGAAGGAATAATTTCCTTCTCCCCTTCTCTTATCCACTCTGTGGTCTTGCAAGCAGGCATTGCTCTGCAGCAATGCTATCTCCACTGACATGGGTGTAGATTGGCTTGGTAAGTGGGAAGGCCTACATGCTTTATCTACTAGAGCAGAATAAAGGAAGAAGAAAAAGTGCAAGAAGTACACTGGCATAGGGCTCTGAAAGTAGGCATTCAGCTCCTATCTTTTGTCTGGAACATGCAAAAGGCTTTTGCAGTCCTTTTGCAATGCGGTAACAAGCGCATTCTCTCTATTCTCAGTAAAAAAATGAAGTAATGAGCTTCTTTTTAATTCTCTCTTATTCCATTTTATTTTGGGGGTAATCTGTGCCTGCAAGGATGGGATTCTGCTTTTGAGCTAGTTATCTTAGTTCCTTTTAGACAGGAGGAAGAAACAGACCTTCTAACAAGCAATTCATCTTATCTTAAATGAGATATCAAAACTAGGTTATGCCACTAATACCCAAAAGCACCCACTTTTCTATATTACTATTAAGGTAATCTAAGGTGACTAGCATGACAGTAGACAACTGTACCATATGTATCTGTGTTTGATCACATTAATCCAAATCATCCTGTATTGTTCTGTGGCTACGGTGAATGAACTAGAAAACAGATCTCAAAACTTGATAGCGGTTTGTGCCCAAACAGAAATTTACAAAACAGGAGCAAATAATCTCTCCTGAGCATTTCAAATGTCTGACTATATCTTCTAGGCTTTATAAAACAAAGTTGTATGGAGTCTTGGGCTTTTGTTCAGTCAATACTGTATCCCAAGAGATCTAGGCATGGTTCTATAGAAATGCAGAATTACAGGATCATAGCATAATTCAGGCCTCTAGTCAGACTTTCTGCTCAAAACAAGGTCAGCTATAAGGTTAGATCATGCTGCTGAATCATGAATCCCAGAGACCAAGGTTATTTAATTGAATTCTTACATCCTTCTTTACACTTCATGGAAAATAGTCTATTATCTTAAAAACACAGTTATATATCTGGAATTTACAAACTCTTATTTTATGAATCTTAAAAAACTGAGACCAAATTTTACTTCTACAGTCTTGAAAAATGGATTTTTTTTTCATCTTAGTTAGTCTTGAAGTCATAGGATTCCATTCCTTGAGATTTTCAGAGAATCCCATTACAGTGTAAGGCTGAGGTAGGAGCACTGAAAATGCTACTTCATTAAGTATACCACTACGGTTATGTCTGACCAGGTAGAGCCATTTCAAGAAAATGATTTTTATTTGATGGAGTTTTCCCTTGGACATTTTTATGTATCTTATATGTGCTTGATACTCAGCTATACTTATTCTCTCACAAAACCTCTGGTGACACAACCATCATTATTAACCACACATATAAAACTCAAGTGGAAAATTCTAAGTAATTTTCCACAGCCATGGAAGGAAAAATACTCTGAGCAAATCTTCAATATATTTCCACTAACCTCCTTAATTGAAGCTCCAGTCCTTCTTCTATGCCCGCAGTTTGTGTCCCGGAAAGACATAAAGGGGAGCCAAAATTGACATGTGGAGGGTCCCTGTGGGAGGCCACCATATAACCTCTCTAGGGCCAGATTGTTCCCAAGTGTTGCTGGCAATTGGATGGTGTTGTGGCGTTGGTCATTAAATGCTGTAAAAAGCAAAGACACCATGCCTGTCTTCAAGTTCCTGAGTCACAAACCACAGTATGGCAGAGGTAACCAGGAAGCAAATATCACTGTGTGCTTTTCCTTGTTGAAGTCTCCCCCTATAAGCTGCCAAGAGATGGGAGTCTGGGCCCAGCTGATCTTTGATCTGATATCACTTTTTTGCCTCTCACTCCATGCATACCCTTCAGATACATCCTAATGTCCTTCCTTCTGCATTGTCTTTTTTTGGAAGCCTGGCTTCACGTTGCATAGGGATAATTCCCCTCCCCCGTTTGCATGGTTGTTCTAAGTAACCAAAATAAGAGACAATGTGCAGCAACAAAATTCTCTCCGGGAATTCAGTTGGAGTTTAACATCAGTATAATACTCTGTCTTAACACAAAAGAGTTCTTAACTTGAATGTTACAGATCATCCTCTTCACAGCTCCCCTTCACAGAGAGATTACATTTTGATGGCTATGAGATTGCTATGTATAGTGGCATTGTTTTTAAGAAAAACCTGTCATGTACTGCTCCATCTAATAAAGACAAGAGATTCTGCATGTCTTCACATCAAACAATACTGCCTCATATTTCTTATGAGTCATGAGTCAATGAATTATGTAGCTTGCTTTCCTTTAAGCATGTAATTTGATCTCCAAGCATGAGCAACAGTTTTTGTATTTCAATCAGTAAACAATTGCTCTTTAAAAACATTCCAACTGATGTTTATTTGTACAATCTGTCCTTCAGCAGCTTTAGTTTGATGAAGTAAAAGATGTAACTCTAATAGCAAAGTGTCTAAAAACTGACAAAACATTACATTTGATCATGCATGATGAGTACACTAAGGAAGTATGTAGTTTGGAAAGCTGATACGGCATCTCGCTGAAATCACTGTGTATTAAACATTGTTTCTTTCTGAACTAACTAGTCACTATCATTGCAGTTTAAATTTTTTTTAAAATTGCAGGGATCAGATTTCCCTGAATGAAAGAAAAATGAAACTTTTTTTCCTTCAGACTTAAGATAAAAGTAATTACTGTGGATACCTCTTTCCCTTGGGAAGAGGGCAATGGGGTCCTTTATTTCGTTAGAGATGTCAAACATGGAATCAATATTGGTGCTGAGACTTTGACTGGTGGCCAGGCTGGGTGGGCACTGCTAGAGCAAGCAAATAATCTTTGTTGATTAGAAAAACTTTGATGCAATGAAGTAGGCTACAAAAAATTGAAACAAACAAACAAACCTCCACAAAAAAAAAACAAAAAACTGGAAGATCAAACTGTAACCATAACTTGACTGCAGTTGTGCAACCTTAAAGGTAACAACTAGAGTGACAGACAGCTTTGCACATCCATTTTCAGACAAGAAAAAACAAAAGGTTCTTACCCTCGCAGTGGACTAACAGTGTCTATTGTACAACACTCAAGATTATCATCATAACACAGGTATTTAAATTTGTGTGTGTGGTTTGTGTTTTCTTAATTCACAGAGCTGCGCTTCCCTTTGCAGAATTCACTCAAATCAAAGAAATATGTTGTTGCAGTGTAGC
The DNA here is from genome assembly GCF_003984885.1 of Neopelma chrysocephalum. Taxonomy (NCBI): domain Eukaryota; kingdom Metazoa; phylum Chordata; class Aves; order Passeriformes; family Pipridae; genus Neopelma; species Neopelma chrysocephalum. The sequence goes on from NW_020897691.1 coordinate 21,403,431, forward strand.
ATTTTAGACACTCTGCAGCAAATAGCATCTAGGGAATAGCATCTAAGGAAAGCAAACTATTTCAAAGCCCCATGTCCTTATGCAGATCTAATGCCTTGAGTATAAATCATTGCAAATCCCTGTTTTTGATAAAGGTTAAAAAAAGAGAAGTGTCCCCATCTTCATCTTTCACAATGTGAAAATACATTTTTGCCAACACTGCTACTTTTTTCACAGTCTTTTCCTTTTACTCAATAAAAGTTTTTGTGCAAACATGACTGGAACTCTTATTTTAGTAGTTTGGTTTTGGCTGGTTTTGGTTTGTTTTTTTAATTTTATCTCCATATTCATGACTTTGTATATTATTATGGTAGCTATTCCCTGTGATAGAACAGTGCTAGATTTAGTACATCTGTATCTTGTTCTGGATGTCCTCAGTACAGAACTTTACCAATAGCTTTACATATCAAAGCTCCTTTAATGCCACAGTCTTACAGACAAATCACTGCTATGACTGTAGATCTTAGGGATACAGCTGTGCAATTTTGACAAATCCCTAATTCACCTAATACACAGTGACAAATACTTCATCCCCTAAAAGTTCCTTTATACTCAGTTGGACAACTTGCAGGAAAAAAAAATATACTCAGACTCCAATTTTATTGGTCACCTACCTATTCATTTTGTTTTCATGTTCTGGCCCATCTTTGTGTTTCTTATCTCTAATACTGACCTTTTTTGTTTTTTATGTATTTTTTCTCACATGGTCATGATACCTCAGTAAAATAATGAAGTTTTCCCATTTATCATCAAGGATAGGTTTTCAGAGCTTTTTAATTTCTGGGGTCAGGTTGTTCTTTGAGACTTGTATGGACCCTTAAGCCAGCTACAGGACTTGGAAGGAAATTTCTTCAGTCAGATGAGGAAGACAAACCAAGGTTTTTAGCCTGTAGCTAAAGGGGTGCTAATCTGCCTCAGACCTTCAATGATTCTTCAAAACAAAAATAATAATTATGTAGAGAAAGTTTACAATAGACAGACATTAATCAAGTGGATGTGAATTTAGCTCAAATACACAGTAACTCCATAAATAAGTGATCGAGGAAGAAGAGATACATTGGCTTTCATCTCTAAATTGCTGTTTCAAATCCAAATCCAGTGTCTAAAATGTTAATTTGATCCTATGACATCTATTCTGTGGTCGACGTGAAGTGAATTCCTGGTCCCTGGCCAGTTTCTAATGGACAGGTGGCAACTACCCAAGAAAAGAGGACAACCACAATTGGCACCCTGGTGGGGAGTCATAGCAGTGGGACAAAGACTGAATTGGTCAAAAGAAAAAGTGATCTTCTCACCCCCTCCAGACAGTTCAGCTAAAGCAGGTCTGAAACAAGTGGGCAGAGCACTGGGGAGAAGATTTTATTATGATTGCTATGCCATCTTTTTTCTTTTTGAATAAAATAGGACACTCGTTTTTCCAGGGCTGTCAATCTCACACCTTTCACAATTTGAGAAATAAAAAGAGAAATGTTGCTCTGTCTCCCTTTACCAGGTCTCCCTGCTGTGACAGTGAGCATTGCCAGTCATACGCTTGAGCTCTAGATCAAAACCAGGTGGCAGAGCAAACTGTATTTAAACTTTGATCCTTAGTTCCACTCTCTTGCACAGCTTTTGTTTGCAAAAAGAAAAAAAAAGTTTGGTTTTGCTAGCAACAAATGCTTTTCAGTTGTCAAAGGACTCATTAAATAGACATTCTACCTCAACCTCAAATATTTCTGTAGTATGACCCTCCTCCCAAAGTACCAATTGTAAAAGGTATTTGAGAATGCATTTTTATTCCAGATTCAAATATGGCATTTTCTTTCCTCTTCCCTTTTAGAGCAACAACTGAAAAAAAAATCATAACAAGGAAAAAAAAAGTTATAAATCTGTCTAGCTAGTATGAGGAAACAAAATGACTGCTGTGCAATGTCACAGCTAGTAATACTTCAGATTTGACTGAAACAGCATTGAAAAATAGCCACACTGGAATCTTTCATGTCTGACTTCATAGGTCACCTACTCCATGCTATGTGTTCTTTCTGTGAATCTCTCAGCTCAGCACTTCCAGCTAAAGTAGTTCAAACAAATAGAATGAGAAAAATCAACAAAGAATAGGACACAATGAGCAGTTTAGAAATACCACTTAGCTAGTGCATTGTAATGGGTAGCACTCGATTAGTAGCAACATGGCAAAAAACTCATTAAAATTTGAGAGTTTCTCATACTACAAGAGTACATTTCAGATTTATTGCTCTAGTTTCACATGTGTATATACATGATCAGAACACAGTTGATGTTCATTTGAGCTAAAAAAAATCTACAAATTCTGCACTTCCAGCAGAATTTAACTTTAAAGTAGCTTAGTAGCAACCAGAGGCCATGAATAAGCATAAGGCATTGGAAGAGATATTCAGTGAAAGGAGTCATCTCAAATTTTATTCTAAAATGCGTAACATAGAGGCACGGAACCTGGAAAGGTTGTCTCTCTTCCTCCGCTAAAATAACAACTTCTCAATTGGAGACTATTTTGGATATCATAATTCCACTTTAAAAAATAAATAAATATATATAGTAAGAGTATCTACCACATGTAGAATTACCTCTAGCAAATGGAATAAGGAAGAAAATTTTTCTGCATTCTGCATATGTGTTTGCATACTTATTTAGTGCTTAAAAAACCCTGCAAAAGCTACACAGCAGGAATAATCAATCCTACAAAAGCTTTGCAAATTTTGGGATTTTAAAGGTTTTCTACATTAACTGAGTATTCCTTTTTTTAAAAAAAAAACGTGACAGCAGAAAATTCTTTCAAGTTCGCCAAGAGATTCAGAAAAAAAGCACAGGCTCTGTCACTGTTTAATGAGTTACATTGTTGATAGACTTCTGATATTTTGTATTTACCTGATTTCTGTCATCTTTATGGTTTAAGAAAGCACAAGTAAATTGCCATTCTATAACTTTACAGCAAGGATCAAGAAAAGATACTGGTGTAAGAAGTCCCGATGCTGGATTCTTGTTTACACTGCAAGTCTAAATAACTGCTTGACTTAGGGTAACTTACTTACCCATGACAATAGTGTAAAAACTATCAGAATTTAGGCCACCACTTCTATTTGTTATAGTTGAGAGGCTGACCCAAGCACATGGGACTTAAAAAACTATGTCACTTCAGTAAAGCAGTGAAGAGCTCAGAACAATTGCTTAATATCAGTGCCTTTTTTCTTTTTTGTTTTTTTATTAAAGTTACTTGCATTGCATCTGGTTATGTATTTCTCATAATAACTTTGCTCAATAAGATTGGTTGATGCTCGTTTACTGTGGACTGGTTTACCCTAGTTTTCCATGTTCAGTTATATGTCATTCAGCCTCTGGCTCATTGGTACATGACTAGTACTACATTCTTAGGTAACAATGTGTCTTAATAATTTTTTGCTCAGAAGTGTATGTAGAAATCAGTCATTCTCTGCTTTCCTTCTCACTTGTTACATCTTCATTTTTGAGCCAGGTTTTCTAAGGAAATAAGGTCTATTTGATCAAGCCTGTCTGTCTGCCTGTTGATCCCCTTCTAATAAATTTTTAATCTATCAGATCTAAGGGAGAGATTGGAATCTCAAACATAACTTATTATGAGAATCGTGAGGAAAAGTCAGAAATGAGGAGGAAAGTCCAGAATTACTGTCCCCACTAAAGGAGAAGCAGATAGACCCACACAGCTGCAGGGAGTGAGCTGGCCTGGGAGTGCATCTGCAGCACCAAGTTACCCGCTACAAATACTGTGGCTTGCTCAGGGGAGTACCACAGGTAAAAGAACAGCAATTGTGAAGTTGGTAGTCTGTATTTAAAAGAATGAGGGCACAAATTTGTAGGTAACTGGGTTTCATTAGTTACTCTCTTCCTCTTCAGGAACTACATATTTTACAGTTTCAAATCTTTGTAAACATATGTTGCCCAGAACCATACTCTTCTGTCCTACCTGAGAAATCAAAACTCTGTTCTCGCTGCTTTTATAAGTAACTTTCTCTTTACAACACCAGCACTCCAACTCCACTCCTGTATAATTTCTGTAAATAACCTAATCATAAAAGCATTTTATTAAAAATTGAGTATTGCAGGTTTTTCTTGTTCACGCTGTTGGTCTATATTAAAAACACAGCTCAGGTAATCCTACTTTGGTTTCCACATCAGTGTTGATTTGTAACTGAGAGCATTACTTTTCAAAAGTGAAGACCAGATATTCTCAAAACATTCTATTCTGTTTTTGTGAGTCCCTATCTCCAAAGATCTGAGTGAAGCTCTGCTGCATTACAAAGGATTTGTATGACAAAGCAAAAGATATGCCTTCCTTTTTATTGAGACATCTGTAGAGTTCATTTTTTTCTTTTTTTAAGTATCTGGTGATACACTGGAAGACACAGTACTTGTGTGCCACAGCTCCAGGTATGAGTCTCTTCACTTCCTCTCACAGCTTTTGCTTGCTTTTAGAAATTTTCGAGTAATTTTCCAGTCCTTCTCTGTCCTGAGCCTTGGATACTCAAATAAACCCGGGGTAGCAACTGATTATCTTAGATGAGGCTACTGATTCATGGTTAAACAGTCCCCTAAAGACCTCTTTCTTTCTCCTCTTCTTGCTAACTTTATTTCTGTTGATGTTGTCCCTATATTTGACCTATATAACTTTCTAGATGAAGAATTAAAATTCACATATCTTAGCCACTCTAAGTTAATGTAAATATAGATTATAAAACTCTCAAGTAATAACTATAAATTGTTACCAAGCATTTCAATTTTATTAAATCAGAAGTTACATGATGTGCCATTTGGCAACATTGAAAATCCTTACTGTAACCCAAGTGCAGTTGTCAACCATGCAATTTCTGATACATGAAGCAGTCTCAAATTATCAAAATAAATCCATTTTACCCACTCCACCCTCTGAAATGATACACACAAGCAAAACAATTTTTATGGCTCAATTTAGATATGTTCTCTATCAGTCTATACTACTAAAAAGATATGCATGTGTTTAGAAGAGACAGTGTATTTTTGCTGTGCAGGAATGTGAGAATTTTGCCACTTATTAAGGGCTGGAACTTTGCATTTCAGAATATAGAAGACATAGGAATTAGTATTATCCTTATGGTTGACCATATGTGAGTTTTCTGTTGTATCTATCTATATCTAAATATATCATATCAGCAATGTATTGCTCTTGTTTTCAGTTACAGCTACACACAAGAACATCTGTCATATTGACAATGTTGTTACAAAGTCTTTAAAGATGATAAGGATCCAGACCAAAACAGAATTATTTTGAAGTTCTATAGAAAGACAATATGAAAAAACATAACATTAATTATAAAGATTAGTATGCTTCATGATTTTCCCTTTTGCTTTTGGGCAAAGATTCAGGAAGCTGATATTGGTGTCATAATATTCCTGATAGCACAACGTAAGTGTGGCAGGCAGGCAATTCCATTTTTGAGACTGAACTCTCTAAATAAAAACCTAGTGAAAGACCGGCCCATTCACTAAAGAATAGCTAATAACTCACTAGTTTAGAAATCTAGCTGGGACTGGAAAGATTCTGTTCTCTGTGTCCAGAAGTGTTTCTACATCACCTACATCAGGATTACCCTGACCAGCAAAGGTGCCTTATGAGTAGGATTTCCGATTGTCTCTCTTTAAAAGGACATGTGAATCTGGCTTAGAAGAGTGTAGTCTGCATGATCACTTTATAGTAGCGTTTGGAACACTATTTATTACCATAAGCATTTATCTGTTATATATGTATATATATGTATATATATGTAAACTAGTGTTTTTGACAAATTAGTAAATTTGACACATGGTTGCAGAAAAAATACCAAACCAATCTTCAAATTGTCTCCCTTGGGAAAATATTCGTGTTATGGGAGATGGTCCTTATTTGACTTTCTATTATATGTTGTACCAATTTTTTCATTAATAGACTCACTAATACATCAGTGGAACTCTATTATTCAATGTGTTTCATCTTTTCATATTAATTCAGTATTGTATCATTTGTATTCACTTTGGTGTACACTCTTTTGATCTGCATCTTATCACATTAATGATATTATTACAAATGACGTATTATGAGACTTCAATATTCTGTTGACATATTTAAATACTAATAATTCAAAGTTGATCAAAACACATGCACATGGCAAAAGGATCAATAAATGAGCAGTCATAATACAAGGTTGGCAAAGCTATTAGAAAAATATAAAACTCATTAATGACCAAAGTATCAGATACTTTTAAAGATGAATAGTGACATGAGAATCTAGAAGTAGTTATTTAACAAACTATTAGTGCATAATTTGTGACTAAACATATTTTCAACAACAGAAACTGACACCACCTTTTTGCCATCATATTCCTTATGTTCATTTACATCTCTTTCACCATCTCTGCTATTTTTATTCATGGTGTGCCTGTATGGTGTGCCTCTCTGAGGATATGTTGTCCGTAGTTTTCAGGTTGTTCTTCATATTAAGATGTTTCCCCTCTTCCACATCTTTTCATTTCTGTGTTTCTGTAATAAATGTGCAAAATCCAGAAAGCTGAGGTGAATCTGAAGCTAGGAAAAAAGAACGTTCTTTCATCCCTAGTGCATGTGGTTCTGGCATAATTATTTTCAGAAATGCGATCATACTTATCACCTTATAATATCTTCATGATAATCTACCTTTTTTTTAATGTATTATCAGATAACTGCAAACCAAACAGATCGAGCTTTTAAATTCTACTTTATTTTATTTCTTTAAATGCAGTTTCTGTGCTCGTTTTGAGGAAAGGTTTTGTAGAGAAGTGAACAGTGCAGCATTAACCATTGTTCAAATTACACTGCACAAAAATATGCTCTGGGGTTTTGGTAAGTAAATAATTGAAGAAATAGAAATAATACAATTTCTTAAGACAGTTAAAGAGAGCTGCAACATTTCCAGGGTCCAAACAAATAAATGTTTCTGTTGGAAAACAAAATGGATATTTTAGTTGTTACATTCCCATCTGCTCAGTTCAGAATTGTCTTCTCAAAGAGATGAGGCAGCGTTTAGAGGTAAAGCAAGCACAGAGTGATCCTTTCAACTTTAAAGCTGCTTTTGCTAATGTCACAGAGCAGTATTTTAAGAAGTTAGTGCTACTCTGACTAATGGCTGCTCAGGCCTCAAGCTAGCTGGTGTATACACCATACAAAACATTTACTAGTTTTGGCTGGGTCACATTTTAAATGCCTCTTGTACCCACTGGGTAATTTGGCTTTATTCTAAGGCAAGAATACTTGCGGTCAGGCCTTTGGACCTGCTAGCTGTTTTGTGCAGCTTGACCTTTCCATCTGCATGCAGCCTTTCTGAGTCCATCAGCAGTTGTCTCTGCAGTCAGAGCCTGCCTTCAGACAGCAGTTTGTGGAATCAGAAACATTGCCACACAGGAGATAAGTACAAAAAAAGGCACAAAAAAATCCACAGGTGTGAAATCATGACTGGTTATATGGATCCTCAGAAGTGGAGGAACTGTCTGCTGTGGCGCATACTTTCCTGTAGCTCTAAGGTTTCAACCTTGGAACTTGGCACTGACTATAAATGGTCACAGGAGTATGTCTTCTGCAAAGGGAGAAATTACCTTTGCTCAAAAAAATAAGACTTTTCTGGAATAATTTCTGAACACATTCAAAATGTTTCAGAATGTTCCATACTTTGTTTCACACATTCCATGATACAAATAAAAACCTGACTGTTCTTCCTGAGCCTGTTCCTGAACCATTGCCCTCAGTCCAACACAATACTAAGAATGATTAAAGCTAATTCTCAAGTAGAAACTAATCTTCTGCTCTACAGTCACTATTCAAGTCCATAGAATCGAAATACAAGTGTACTGGAAGACAATATTCTGAAGATCTGTAACTACGCCCTTGCCACCCATCTACATCTATCCAAAGGTATCCATTAGATACAAGGTTCCTGGCATCACTGTCAGGCTCGTTCATCATGAACCTCTATTCGTCTTTCATCTTTCCTTTGGTTTCAGGAAGTCAATCTAACATGTCTACCGTAGGATATTATATAATCCTTGTATTTTCCAAGAGATATATTTGTATTTTGTTTGGTGATAGCCCAGCTGTTTTGGAGAAAGTTTCAACAGCAGCAGCAGCATCCACGCATCATCTAATCAGTCTAAGTCAGTGCTTAAAGTTCTTCTGCCGCAACAGCTTCAAAGAAAACAAGCACCCTTTGGCAGCAGGTAAACAGGGGCTGTACTTAAATTCCTGATTGGATCACTCCTTGGGTGATCAATTTTGACACAACAAATATATCTAGAAGGGTGATTTGAGCCCCTGTAAACATATTTAAATTTGCTTTAAACTGCTTTTAGACATATTATTGCTTTCTGGAACACTCATTCCTACTATATCCCAGTTTTATCCTATCTCAACCTAATTAGAATTGTTTGAGTAGCACAAACTACATTTCTGTTTTTTGCAGTTGCACATCAGGTACTATACACAGGGGACACAATAGAGTCCTCATTCCTGACAGGTTTCTAGATAGTGTTATTATTTAAATTACAGGAGAAAGGGGAAAGGGAAGGGGGAGGGAAAGGGAGAGGGAAGGGGGAGAGAGAGGAGAGGAAGAGAAGAGGAAGAAAAGGAGAGGGACAGGGACAGGGACAGGGACAGGGACAGGGACGGGGAAAAAAACAAAACTCAATAAACCAAATCTAAAATCTTCCTTGCGGTGTCAGCAATCCAAATCAATCCAGCCCACTGAGATTGCAGGTAGGCACGACTTGCCAAGTTTTGGCCACTTCCAATTATATTTTATTTTGTCAACTCACTTCCTTTATTCTTATTGCTTATTCAGTCACCTCAGTTCTCATTTTAGCCTAAATACATTTTCAGCTTAGCATGACACTTGCATGTTTTTTTTGCCTTTCCAAAGACTTAATTGAACTCCCATTTTGGGTACCACACGCTTGCCAGGTTCCTTGGATTGAATAAACATTTTAAAACTGCCCAATCAGGCTTACTTTTGACTTGAGTCTAATTACTACTGTTGAACCTGGCCTTGCTTTGGTCCTTATTTAGTCTTTGAAGTTACTCATTTAAGAGCATTTAAAATTCATAAAATTAACTTGTTCAAGGAATTTAGATTATGGGTTATCATTAAGCTTTTTTTTTTTTTAAGAAAACCCATGCAAGAGGTCCAGCCCTGTCTAATTGTATAATCTATCGAGCTGGGTGATCTATTTATGACATAATGGAAAAGCAGAGGAGAGTGATGGGAGCTGTGTGCTTGGCAGTAGCTGTTGTAATCAATATTCCAGTCAAGAACAAACTGTCAAAACTTAAGGATGCACAGAACTGTATTATTTTATCATGGGCTGGATTATTTTCAAAGGAATCGGGGGGACTTACAGGCCCAACTCTCATTAAATTCTAATGGGAACTGGGAATCACACTCTGTTGAGCTGTCTTGAAAAAAATCACAGCAGTGGTGAATAATTTTATGAGGTCACCCAATCAAAATAAATTCCATCATGATTTCTACACACAGTTAAACAACTTTTGCGGCTTAATTCTTCTCTTTTAAAAGGATTAAGAAAACTAAATAAATTGTATTTTCATTTTTGTGGGATTCCAAATTATATTTTCCTGGCAATAGCATGGTTTCTTTTTTCCTTTTAGAGGTAAATTGGTTTTCATGTCATACTTTGTCTTCGCTGTGCCATAATCCCATGAGAAAGTGATGAAAAATGTAACTGCTGATACACTTGCAGGAGGAAAAGAAGATGTGCAGTTCATATTATGAGACTTTCACATAATACAGGTGGTTCTGGTAAAACCACTAAGTGTGATAAAATTTACTGTTAGATTAAACAGCAGGGATCAATAGTTCTCCAGCATTAATAAACTTCCATCTCTTCATATAGCCTACAAAGCTATTCTTCAATAGTTTATTCATATGTTTAATGTTGTGCAAATTTTTACACGAGCCCTGACTACGTACTGGGCTTCTGTATAAATTAAATGGTGAAATAAGAAAAGCAAGTGCAGCAAATTGTCATGAAATGGAGCATGATCTCTGCTCTTGAAGCAGTCCTGTGAGCGATTGTCATCAAGGTGGCCTGCTATCCTCCCTCTGGATCAGTGTTAATGTATTTTCTCACATAGACAGGAGCATTTCTTTCCAGCTTCTTCCTCTTACCTCATGACTCTGCAGGAAAATATTACACAAATTCAAATTTTCACTCTTGCCAAACAGTCATTTTCACAGTGAACATGGGCACATTTATAAATTACGTACAAGGTAGAGGGGAACCTGTCACTTTTTATAAGGTAGGCAAACTGCTCATTCATCCTAACCTGAAGGACCCTGTTCTTGTCTTATCCTTGCAATTATAGAATTCAGCAAATCCACATAAACGGACTGAAAATTCAAGTTCAGTGATGAGTTCAATGATGTTGTTCTTTGCTGAAGTCATGTGTCTCTTGAGTTGATCTACCTCGTATTACCGTACAACCCTTTTGGGGAAAGCAGGGTCTGTTTGCAGGTCTGCAGTCCTGCATCCTCCTTCATGCAATGTCATGGCATGCTCACATTTGTAAAATAAGTGACTTGCTTGCAGCTGGGATTCTTCTCCTGTCATTTGCTTTATCTGACATCAAGGTGTGTAAAACTGAAAGAAGAAAAAAAAATCAATGAGAAGCTGAGGACCTTAATTACCAGTAAGGGCTTATTAATATCAATCTCTATTTCCTGCTTCTTTTCCCCTTCTTCAAACATTCAATGATGGTACCAGATACAGAAATTAGAAAACTCAGTGCAAGTGAGGCAATTTTCTTTTGCAATGAAACCTTTGCTTTTACTGCTCCATGAAAGCAAGACAAGGTTTGTTAAAATGACATTAAAAGATGAGCTGCTGGGCTGAATTAGAAAACAGGTTTTAGACAAACTAAAAAAGAAAGCAGTGAAGGAGATATGATCAAAATATTGATATGATGAATAAGGAGACAGAAAAAGGGAATGAGCAGCTTTTTAGACAAACTAAGTTTTCCTCCACTCCTTTCAATTTTCCACCAGTTTAAAAGCTTTCAGCAAATATGTGAATATATTTATACATATATAGGTATGCATGTAGACATTCATGCATAGACATACATAGACACACACACATCCTCAGTTAATGTGAAACAGCCTTTTTTCTAACATCTTTTTCCTGTGATAACGTAATGGCTACTGTTTAGCTAAAAGCTTGGCTATAATCCTTTACTCAGAACACAAATTTCTCAGAACACAGTTTTATATGGCATTAATACAGCCAGCAGTTCCAAGAAAATATAACTGGTACTCCCTTTGTGACTACTCTATCATCTTGTTACATTTCATTGTTATTATCAATATTAATTCTAAAATTTCCTTAATTTTATCACAAGTACTTGTTTTGTTATGAATGAATATTTGTGAAGTTTATAATCTCATTAAAATCAATAGCAATAACTTGCAGGAATAAAGGCAAAAGAATATGTATTTTTAACTACTTAAAAAATTTCCTTTTTTTCCCCTCCACTTAGAACATTTTTAAAGGTTACTGGAGCTACTGTTTTTCACATAGTCTTTGAAACTCCAGAGTACCTTCCATCAGCACCTACAAGGAGAAATATACATTTTCAATCTGTTGAAAATAATTGTGTGGAAAAACCCATTCTGTTGCTTCCAGACACAATCCAATCAGTGTAATGGCTTTTGAGAAAGAAGGAACTATATTCACATTTCATTCATGTAAAGAATGAGATAATAGAAGACTTTCTTGGTGGATGAGCACCCTGCAGGTACTGCAGTTTGCTGCAGCGTACATAAGGCCTTGTTGGGTTCATTGCATAAGGGAAAAATCTCTCTTAAATTGTATTCTTCCCCCAGGCTTCAAATACATATTTTTTTTAATGGACTGAAGCAGGAACTGGAGGGATTTTGCATCCCAGTATGACTTTTGCTTTTGAATGGCTGCTCTGATGTTCTGGGAGAACTTGCCGTAATTCTTCTCCTTCTTTAATGAGGTAAAATTGGCCCAAACAGCAGATAGCAGGACCCTCACAAACACACTTGGATCATTATTCCCCAATCACACAAAGAAAAGCCCTAAAACAAAAAAAAACAAGGAAATGAACATCTTGTTTCTTTTTGGTGTTCTCTGTGCCTGCTCCCTTTGTCTGGTTTTCAGTTTTAACTGAAATTCAGTAACAGCAGAGTTCAAACGCAGAGTGGTTGCCGGTCCATGTACTGCAGCAGCACTGCCAGAGAGGTGCAGTGGTTTGACAAAGAAAAATGTTCCTTTGCTTTTTATAGCACACCATTGTTATCAGTTTCCTTTTTATTGTAATGGGAAAGAGAGTAGCCACTTTCCTGTTCAAATGCTGTGCCCTCAACAATCCCGTCTCAGCTGCTCACAACTCCCCGAATTACATCCCTCCTGACCTGAGACTGCTCACAACTCCCCGAATTACATCCCTCCTGACCTGAGACTGCTCACCTTCACTCTGCACACAGATGCACGCATTAACAGAGACATATCATTAAATTAAAAACAAGGGGGGGAAATGTAGAGCTGAAGTCATTCAAATATGTCAGAGAAGTGAGTTCTGAGTAATGGTGACTAGAATTTACTCTATTTTGACGCGTTTGACCTTACATGTGTTAACTGATTGATTTTAATTCAGGAGATGCTAATGCTTAACTGATATATAATACATATACATATATAAATCGGCAACAGAAAATGTATGCAGGAGAAAATGAATTCTTGAGAAAAACCCTCATGTGGTTCAACATTACCAAGAAGCATGAAAGATCTATTCTTAGCAAGGTTTACTAGCTTTTACATGAAATTCTTGTACTTCATTTTAAACTATCTGGTCTCACATTCTGGATCAGTTCTACACAGCACTCAAGATAGATTACAGATATGTTGTGTTTGCAAAGCACCACATTTATTACAGATACAAAGATTTGTATTATTTATTTGCATTATTAATGTAACATTGTCACAGGCAGAGTTTATACTAGTTTTCATCAAATCTTTCTAGAAAAAATAAAATATTTGGTACAACTGCATCTGTAATACGGACTTTTTAGGTCTGGGATTGGCAGTCAGCAATCACTTCTGTTCACACACCTGTGTGACATGGCACAAGTTAATACATATTTGCAATTTCATGAGTTCACCTAGAGACTTCCTGCATGATTTAGCACAGTTCATGAGCTCACCCCTCCACAAACCTCAAAGATACTGAAAGAAGTCAGAGAAATATTTATGTAACTCTTACAAGTTTATTTGACATGTTAAGAGTTCATTAAAGTTCTTTAATTCATGGAATGTTTATAACTTTTAGTAATGTTGGTCTTACAGAGGTAATTTTCACTAAGTTTGTTTTGCATTGGATACATTTTTGTGGAGACTAGGTGTTAATTATGCAGCTGAATTTAGAGTGGAAAACACAAAATTTCACACCGAGAATGAATAATTCAGTTTTTAAGTTGCTAGCAAGATAAGTGGATTGCTGTCAAATGATCTTTATCTTATTTGTCAAGATAAAGCACAGTCCCAAAGCCATAAACGAATTGTAAAGGAGACATTTCCTTCTTACCCCTTTTTTCACACTTTCAAAGATCTTTGCAAATCTGTCCAGCTAAATTAGAGCACATTTTTTCTCTTTATAAGCTGGTACTTTTTAAACAAAAAAAGTATTAGTTTATGCACCAGTATCTAGAAAGGCTTACACGCCAGTCCTTTTAAAATTGTATGTATATTTAATTTGTACATGCTGATATCTGGAAGCAATAACATCAATTTTACAACCCATTGTGAAAAGAAAACAAAAAACAAACAAACAAACAAAAACCAGCTGCATATTTTTATATTTCTGACATATAAAACTTCAGCCAATATATTCTACCCCCTAGATTTATAATCTATTTAAAGTTAGGTAGCTTTACATCTGACCATAGCTACTACAGCATTGTTCTCAGTAATGACAATGAGAAAAAGAATATCTTCTCCCTTTTCAGTCTCTCTTTACTTCACCAAAGTCCCACTTCCAGAAGTGATATCTATTTGAAATATAGGAAAATCAACCTCTTCCTTTCTACCTGTCTTTTTGAACAGTGCCCCAGAGAGGAAAGAAAAGTATTCTGACCAAATTTGGAACACATTTCCAAGCTAAACAGTAGTTCTCACAAGCAACAACTTTGGACTGAGACCAGGACCTCAACTCACATAATTCATCATAAAATATCTTTGAAATTTAGACTCAAGATCCCTTACTCCTTTATTTCATTTTACCTTAATTCTGTTCTTTTAATCATTCACTTAAAATTATTTGTATATCAAGGAGCATTTTTTCAAGTTACCTCTCTCAAATTTCCTTAAAAAGACGAAATTGGGAACTTGTTCAATTACAAAATTTCCTCTGGAAAATCATACTGATATAGGCAAAACATATTAGAATAAGTAATTATTTTCTGAAAGAGAAAATTATTTAGAAATTTAATACTAAATATACACAGGGATCTGTGTCAACTATCTACAGTTTTAGGCAATACTGTCCAACACTGAATTGCCCAACACGGAGATCACAGAATCACTAAGGTTGGAAAAGACCTTTGACATCATCAAGTCCAACCATAAACCAAACACCACGACCATGTTCACCACTAAACCATGTCCTCAAGTACCATATACAAAGGTTTTTTTGAACACTTACCAGAAATGAGGCTGCCAGGTGACTGAATTAGGAAGGAGCAAGAGGCCACAGAGTGTGTCATGGGTTGGGGACCCTAGGGATTGCAATAGTAGTTGCCCACAGCTCATGCCAGGGATGGCATTTCCAGCCTCTGATTTTACATCTAAAGGACTAACCTCATCCAGGATCCTGAGGGTCCTTCTTTACTTCCCTCTTAGGAATTTCTTACCCTCTGAAGTAGCTGATGGCTGAAGTCATTGGTTCCTGTGAATGCTGCCTTTAGGCACCCAGAGTCTGCATTTTATGGGGAAGATGGATCTGACAAAATTCATATTCAAGAGGCCCTGATATGGCTAAGAATCAGACAAGAGAAGCTTGTTTCATTGTGGTACCTTGAGATAACCCCTCAGATACCTTGCTCTGAGAGATTACTGAACCCCTCTCCCAACCTTCAAACAAGGAGTCATCAGGCAAAGAAAGAGGATAACAAAAAGTTCCCATTACCAGTCTATCTCTGGTGTTGGGTTTTTTTCAGAAAAACTTGTCCAGCATTATCCAAATATAAGGTTGAGCACGCATCTTTCCCAGAGAAATAAGTTCCATTCTCACAGTCCTGTTTTTTTCATGGAGTAATACATGTATCAAAACAACTCCAAGGAGCAAAACCAAAATGCCTCATTGTTTTTCAATATTTTCTGTGTTTCTTTTTAAATAATAAAAAGGCTGAATCAGTACATCTTTTAGTGAATTTAATGAGTTATATTGTGCACAAAAGAGTGGCACATATCTCTGTACTTAATGTTTCTGAGAGATAATCACTTATCATTGGATTACAGGTTCCTTTGAGGTTTGTGAGAGGGAGGAAAATGAATTTTCTTGGTATTCAGGAACTTAAACAGAATATAAAATTACATCTATCTTTTCCATTGCCATCTAGCAACTGAAGGGGGGGCATGTTCAGAAAGAAGTCACTCTGAATTTGTTGCCTTATCCATCTGACAGATCCTAGATGTACTGAATTTCTAAGTTTTGTCTGCATACATAGCGTTAAAAATGTCCCTACCCCAGCAGGATGCTTATGGCATGCACCAGTGAGTGACTGGGGCCAGAAACCAAGGATCTGTGCCGATAGCTGTATGAGCGCTCACACCCTGTAAAACAGACCACGCAGAAGCAAAACCAAGCAGCATGAACTAACAACTTCAGTGCCTCCTGTTAGAATATCCAAACACTCTTAATGCTGCCATGACAGTGACTTGAGCAAAGGTGAAATTCAAATGCTGGCTTATCTGGAGGAGTTCTTAACTTTCTGTCAATTAATGCATAGGAGAGTTTATTGTGCCTAATTAATGCATGAATTAATATTTTGTCTATGCTCAGAAACATGTACCTGGAGTGTAAAAAATTCATAAGAAATGAGGGAAATATTCTACTGGAAGATGTGAGGTCCTGCAAAGCATGTATTTCAAAGAGCTATTGCTGTCTAACAGAAAACAGTGAAAAACATTGCATTTGGAAGTGTTCCATATTCTCATTTCTTCCCTTTACTTTGTACTAGTTGGGTTATTTACATGAAAATATTATCTTTGTTCCTAAAGAGTTCATCTGTTTCTTGCTCCCTGCCTGAAGTCAAAATAATGCTATGTTTGTAATATCTTAATCACCTCTACTGCAAACAATTATGAAATTATAAACAGAAGATTATGGCTTCAAGTGGGAACTAAGTGGCTGGAGCTGATGAAATCTTAGAAGCAAAGATCCTGTTATCATGCAAATGCTTCAAGTAATGAAGAAAATGAAACAAAAATCATGTTAAATATCTAAATATGAGTATCTAGATCATAGACAGCGGTTGGTCTTTTAGACAAGATAATGGTCATTGAAATTATTTCATAATAAAATTATAAAGTCATTCTAGCAATTATTATTTCATTATATATCCATTTTTGCATCTGTAATTTTTTTTTCTTCATCAGGATTTTGTTTTGAAAAACAGAATCCTCCTAAGGCCTACCATTTTTGAAACAGTATCTCATCATTTTCTGTAGATTGCACAGGCGTTTCACACCTCTTACTTATTTATGACAGTTACATCCAAGAAAACAAGGCATTCATGGCTTATACTAGTTTCCCTTTCCTTCCAGTTGAACAGCACTGGAGAAGTCAGGAATAAGCCTGAAATGTTCAGCTTCACAGGTACCAACAGAAGCCAGTGAGCCTACCTGGTTGCCAGTGCCTGCATAGCAGGAGTACAGGTGTTCTCCAAACCCTTCACCTCAGCTGTGTGCATTGCTAGCAA
Source organism: Neopelma chrysocephalum (assembly GCF_003984885.1). Classification (NCBI taxonomy): domain Eukaryota; kingdom Metazoa; phylum Chordata; class Aves; order Passeriformes; family Pipridae; genus Neopelma; species Neopelma chrysocephalum. Next base: position 21,420,512 of record NW_020897691.1, read on the forward strand.
AGGGAAGGCCTACCCCTCAGCCTTGCTCTTTTATACCCAAGGCAGGATATACTAAGAAAAGTATTTGACATCAACCTACCTTCACAAAGAGTTGCAGTGATGCACCATCAGATGCTCAACCACTCCTCATATTTCACAGCTTTTCCTTACAGGGGTGATCACAAGTGTTCTGCTCAGCATATCTGTGCAGGTTTCATTGATATCGTTCTCTGCTGATTGACATCGGCTTAGCAATGCTGATCAGTTGAGTGATGGCACTGCTTAGAGAGACCTGCTGTTCTCATGGAGGCTGTGAATTTGGATTGCCCTGAGAATCCCTGGCAAATCCTGACATATCCACTTTAAAAGCTGTTTGCTCCCAGTATGCTCTTTGAACTGCACTCAAGCTTTGTAATAAGTAGCTGGATATTTATGGTTGTCACTGAATTCTATGTGCTGTTTAGGAACCTCTGCACAAGATTCCTCTAAACTTACCTTATACATTTTTGGAGTGTGTTTTATTTTTGACAGCCAGGCGGGTGATCTGAAAGGCCATTTTAGAGGTTGCAGTTGCTGTTGGCATAAGACTTGGACAACACTAACAGGACACTTCCAAGGTAGAGGTCTGGTAGAGGTGATCTGGTCCAGCAAAGATGATGCACCTGAGGACTGAGGAGTAGCCCAGTCGCCAGGGGGCAGAACTGGTTGTAGAAAAGGTGGAATCACCAGAGAAACCTAAGTTAATGTCAACTCTTTATGCAAGCAGATAGCATTTTGCCCCCTGAAGTCATGGTATATGTATAATTGACTGAAAGTTAAAGTGTCTGTAAAGCAGGACAGAGGTGAGATTAAGGATATGGCAGATATTATTCACATTGTGATTTTTTATGATGGCATTGTAATCAGGTGAAAATGAAGGTTTATCCAGAACTGCACTTCGAGAAAATGGCTGATATTTGTTAGATGATAAGGTTTCAGTATATTTGCTTTGCTAACTGAACCTACAGTTACTCTAAAGACATAATTGTATGCCATGTGATGAGAGCAACACAGACTATAAAAACAGCTTCCAAAAGACAAAAACAGTCATCGAATGAAATTCGTCACCTCAAAGGACTAAGCATAAGATTCAATAAGACTTGTTTTGGCAACGTTTGCTACCTTGTATGGAGTCTCAACCTCCAGGAAGAATTAATTCATACAAAAATCAGGTTTTAATTTTTAAGTAAATTTCTAGTATTGTGTTGCAGAGAAAATCTTCAATATATTAGTTGGGTGCACTTTGAAAGTACCTAGATAAGAAATCTAATTTTAAAAAATTACTTTTCAAAATCTCGTGGAAAGGGAGGAAAATGTCTTCAAGTTTATTTCAGTGTTAGGAGGCTGAGACAGAAATCTGGAACTTCAAATCTGGAACATTTACACAATAATTTGAAGATTTTTGTGGAAGTTCACCATACTCTTTCCTACATAAAATTTGCCTTCAGTTTGATACATTTAAGAGATATTAACAAATCCATACCAAGAACTTCAAAAGCCATGTATTTGAAAGCACAATTTTATGTCATGTAAAGCCTTAGTTCAGCTATAGAAGCATTTACATATCTGTATCTTATTGTTCTTTCTCTGAAGACTATATGCCAACAAGAAATTTCACACCACCATTTACGTCTTATGTATTCTTTCTGTAATACTTCTTTGCAAAACTTACATAGTTGAATGAAGAAACTATTTAAGTTTTGGTCATAATCAAGACAATGTTTTTTATAATTTTCTTGCTCAACCTCATAATTCAATGGTTAGTATCACAGATTTGGATTGTTTAACTCAATAGATCATATTAGAAAATCAGCTTAAAAAGAAAAAAAAATCTTTCCTCATTTGCTCAATACAAAAATTATACGCTAAATGTACAGAAATCAGAAAGATAAATAAAATGTATTATACTTTAAGAGCTTAAACATTTCTAAATCAGAAGTATGAATTCAGGGACTTAGTTCAATGTGAGGCATTAATTTTCCACTTAAAAATACTTCTTATATACATGCTTTGTTGTGTTTTAAATATAGTGTTAGGGGTTTTTTTAAGATCAGTGAAATTCCTCCTATTTTTTCTGAGATATGGAAGTGTAAAACACTTTTACCTACTGTCAAAGTTTCTTTTGTAGTGCCCTCTGTAGAAATAATTGAAGCTGGAATGTATATATCTTTTATACAGAAAGACATTAATGCTTTTATTTGGTTTCCTATTTAGGATTCTAAAAGAAATTACAAATAAACATCTATATGCACTGATTGTGGCACTTTGCAGTGCTAGCATTTCCTAACCATTCCTAGCTCTTTTTACTATCACTGCTTCTTTTTCTCTTCTAAGGTCATGCACAAGCTGTGTACAAGCTGTGTTTAATAATTTTGCTAGGTTTGTAATATCAGTGTGATGTTCTAATGAAGATTCAAGGAGCAAGGAGGCAGCAGGCCAACTATTTTCACAGACACACATAGCAAAGTGAGATATACAACAATGGAAATTATTATTTTTTTCTTCTCAGTCTTGTGGGATGCTATTGCAACCTGCAAATGCCACAGTGTAATTGTACAGCAATAGACTTCTATCATTCTCTGCTGCAGGAAACAACTAGTCCACTGTAACAGATGTACTTTTCTATTATCCCTGTCTAGTGTCTCCAGTCAGAAAGTAACAACAGCAATTCATCTTTGGTCAGGTCCCATTTGGGACTATGTAATTACTATTGCAGTGGATCAGAAGCAATTAATTTTATTCCTCTTGCTTTTAAAAGCAGTAATCAAAAGAGGAGGATGGTGAGGCTTTTAATACCAGAATTCAGCCCAATACAGAGATTATGCAATTAAAATAAGAAAATGTCAAGCAATAGAAAAGTTAAAATAACACTACCTCAGCTGGCTTGCAGTGACAGAGTGCTATGAGGAACAATGGCAGTTTATACACTATAAAGATCTATTGTAGGTTTCCAGTAGTTCAGACATTGCTATTACTAAACTCTATTTCTTATTAATCACAAAGTGCAGTCTTTTTTACTACAACAAGTTTTGTTGCTTAATTGTTTTTATTCAAATCTCAGACTAGGAGATGACGATGTAGCCTTCTTGGATAAGTGTGAGTCACCATGGCTATCTGCCCTCCTGGTGCATATTTACAAGATCCCCACTAACCATGGTTTCTCTCTAAGAAACAAGACTTCTGAGTAGCCAAGTGTGAGAGGTTTGTCTAACTTGTTTCCAGACTCATATTGCATTTTATTTCAAAAGAAGAAATCAACCACAGTAATAAATGTCGTCTCTCACCACACCCCTCACTCATCACAGTTGTAAAATAATTTGGAAAATAAATGAGTTACATCCTTTTAAATGTCCACTGAACTTCACACAGTGAAAACATACTGCTCATGAAGAGGAGGTAATAAACTCAGAAGGCACCAATTGTTTGTGATGCACATTAAGATGGTTGAGTATGCTGTCAGTGGCAGCCATCAAATTTTTGTCTGCCCTCATGGAGTTCCCAGCAGAGAAATAAAGCTTTCTTGAAAGCCAGTCTACAGGTTGTCTCTTTCAAAAACAATGTCCAGAAAAGAATGCTCTGTATGGGTAAGAGAGCAGTAGCTTTGTTAGACATGGTTAAAAGGAAGAGACATTCTAAATATGTAACAGAAACTATCTTAGATCTAGTAAACTATGTTCTAATATCATTTGGAACCATGAACTCCTTAATCTGACAGCAAAAGTATATGCTAGTTCTGACCCACTCTGGTGCTCTTGAAAAAGAGACTACAATAAAAATGATGTACATGCTTTTCTAAATGATCCATTTCTATTCAGATAACAAACCTCTCTTAACATCTAAAAATGTTATCTCATCTCTTTTGAAACCAAATGGACTTGTCAATAGACTTGCATGAATGAATTGACTCGGGCTACTTTGGAAAAGGTTTCTGGATAGAGAATATGAGAAAGGATTAGATTATGTTCTATCTGCCATATTACACAGCTAATCAATTTATTTACTTGTTTCTTGATATATATTTTAAGGTTTGGTTTTTTGTCTTTATTGGATGTGGGTTTTAGTCCAGCTGGAAAACTTTCCAGGTGAAAACATGGATACTTTAACATGTCAAGCTTCAGGGGTTTTTAATCTCTAGTGTTGGGAATTATGAATTTGCCTTACTACTTGATAGCACCCAAGCCAGGCTAATAACTAAATGCATACTGCTCAGCTATCCTGCAGTGAATCATTTGAAGGGTCTTAATTTATGTCCTCCCCCGTTATGGAGGTTGCAGCATGTGATGTTTGTAGGAGTAGCACAGAACTGTCATAATCTTCTGTTTTGGGAACACGAGTGCCACAATAGCAGCAAAAGGCTGAAACAACAGACGAGTTACACCCCCAGTTTTGGTCAGGAAATGTGTTGCCCTCTCCACACACAATTTTGAGTGCACGATTTGTGTGCAGTCACAACCTGTCTGCTGTGCAATCCACTGCTTGCCCGTCATATGGTCCCAGACCTGGGCTACTATCAGTAGATGACACTGCACACAGGGAAGTCCTTCTCTTAAACTCCAGCATGCAGTCGTATCACATGAGGAAGTGCATTAACTCACAGACATCAAGACTTTAGAAAATGAGGAGCATTGTAAGAACAGTTGTGCTTGCAATCTTAGGTTTAAGTTAAGAGGTGTAGTATTACATTTACAATGTAAGTGAAAAGGTTAAGTTAGACAGAAAACCAAGGTCTTAAATTCATTAGTGGTAGTCCATTCTGTAGTACACCTGCTTTACGCTGGCATAACTCCACTAGATTTTTCATTAGAGCATTTTCCTATACATCAGAGAAGAGAGGAACATATTCTAAGTACACATTCATACCCAGCACCAAAGGCAGGTGAAAGAGTTTGTGAGCCACTTAGCATGCAAGAACAACTGTTAGAAAGTTCTGCCTTGTCTTAATGTTAACTTTTCAATGCTTTCGTCATGAAAGGCTAATATGCTTTTAAAACTTACATATTGGATTACATGTGTGGATTATATGTATGCATATAGCTGTTACAGATGCACACAAAAATCCATTATCAAAGCACATATTAACCTGAGCAATCATTTCCTTATCAAACAGGATGGATATGGATGTTGGTTGAGGTAGACTGTTTTGCTCTATGTTACTCACGCATCTCTGGATAAACAATGTTATACCTCAGTGTGGTGGTTTGAGACACCCAACTTCCGAGTCCAAGCCCCCCTCCCACAACTCACTCCAGTGTGAGAGGGGTTTTCCAGACAAAACACAAGACTCAGTGGGGGGGGAAGGGAATTATATTACAATTATTGCACAAATAAATATTATAATACATTATATACATAATCCTAACTATCTCTCCTATGATAAAGCAGTATTTACATTGGATCAAATCTCTTTTCCCTCCAATAAAAGTCCAGAAGGGAAGAAGGAAAGATCCTTTCCACGTTTAGGGCAGCAGTCTCTCTCTCCTTCAATGCAGCAGTTGTAGCTGGAGCTGTAGCTGGATCTCTTTCCATTACACACAAGGGGGCCTCCTCTCACACCTCTCGGCCCTTCGACTCCAAGCGAAGGTCTCTCACCCGTGGACTGCGATAACCAGGACAAAGGTTCGCCTCACCATGTCATATCACGAAGTGCAGGGGTCTTTGTGACAGTCCCTTCCTCAGGGGATTTACCCCCTGAGTCAGAACGTTTAGGGCAGCTTTCAGTTCAGTCCTTGCCCTAAGTGTTTTATCAGAGCTCCTTTGCTCTGTCTCAAAGCTGCCAGCATAGCAGCAGCGGGGGGGGGGGGGGGGGGCAAGGTCACTTTCCCCGCATTCCGTCTGGCCATCCCGGTCCAGATTCCAGGACGTCTCTGAGCTCTCAGCTCTTCTCTCTCTGCTGCATGTTGCATTTTAGGACTTCCATCAGGTAGGAGTCCACCCCCTTCTCCTAGGAGGGATCTCAAAGGGGTTTTGGGGGGGGTTGATTCAGTTCTTACCCCAAAACTGTCTTTGTTAAGCTTAGTTCTCTCTCTCTCTTCGTTAGACATCTCTGTGTCTCTCTGCTTAGCTGCATGCCATCTTCGCTGCTTGTTTCTTATCTTCTTGGCTTTCTGCCACAGCTCTCCATTCACTGCTGCTCTGCCGCCGCTTTTGGTATCTCTGGCTGTCCACTCACAGCAAGGAAACCTCCCCCAGCTCTTAGCTACAGGTACTTGGCCCAGTCTAATACTGTTCCAAGCTCCTGCAGCCCCCCAGCGGGGGGCTGGGAGGGGCCCAGCCCCCAGCGGGGCTCCTGGCTCTTCTCCCCTCATGGCCTAAAACATGACCACTTCTTCAACCACTACCTCATCATCCTTCTTTTCCACTCTCGTGTGATACGTTTAAATTTTGCAGGGGCACTGATTGGATCAACATCCAGACACCACCCCCTCAGGGGTTACCATTTTTTTAACTGCAGGGGGAAAAATACTTTTTTTCCCCACCACACTCAGGAACAGCCTCACTTTAGATTCTGTTCTTTGTGGTACACTGAGAGTTTGAACTCCAACCTGTTTGTATTATTTGTACAGTACACTTCTATGGATCTTGGTGGAAATATTGAGGAACCAAAGACAAAAATGAATTTATTATACTATGCAACCTGAATTCCTAGATATTTGTAAGAATTTTTTTCTCAAAAAATGCTTCTGGCATTTTGTCTACTGCAGTCTGCCTTTCTGTTCCTAGAGCAGCATATTCACTACTGACAATCTGGCTAAACACCAGTCTACTGGGAGGGGAACATGCTTAATTACCTGGATTCAGGTTTCACACCTTACACTGAACCAGTTCAATCTGTCACTGTCCGGTTTCTGGCTTGCAAATGAAGAAATCAGTTGGTCCTGTCCTTAAGGAACACCCAAGGGTACCAAAACTCATGCATAAAGTCAAAACATACAATCTGATTTCCATACAGAATAAGAATAACATATTTTGTTAATAAGGACTTTTCAAAATTCCTATACTTACTTTTTTTTGGGGGGGGGATTATTTTTATTATATTCAGAAGACACCATAACATGATTGTAACCTCAGCTATGTCATATAGGTGCATTCAAACTTTTTACTAACTCCATTTTGACTGACATGTTTGAATCATTCTATGGGGGTTTTTTAATAAACAAAAGGTATCATGAAAAGCCTACCTCATGGCAACACATACACCAAAACTATCAACCAACTAAAAATCCTGCCTTTCAAATCTAAGCATCAGTTGAGAGGTGTGGAAAGGGGCAACCTTGTTGCTGTATAAGGAAGATTATTTTTCCCCTGTACAACTTCCCTCTTTAAATACAGTCTTGAGTCAAGGTAAATTGGTTTCTTTACAATAAACCTGAATGTTAAATAACTACAAAGCTCCAGTTTTTTGAAAGGAAAGTGAATCCTCTTATAAATCATAAAAGAGGTTTGCTGGCATCAAATGTTCTATTAAAAAAAATCTGTATGGCCTACTTTACCTTTCCCCATACAAACTATTTTTCAAATAAAAAACTGTGTACACTCTTCTGCATTTAAAAGATACTATTATATTCAAAGAACATTAAGGATGTCAAGTTAAATAATAAAAAATGCTGGAAATCAGGTGGTTTTTTCTACTTTAGATTGTAAATCTAAGTCCATCACTATGGGAGCTGAATATCTTCCATACAAAATCAATACCAATAACAAATTCCTCACAGCATAGTATTTTCATACTTATCTGCTTTGACATCAGAATTTTGCCTGTACATGATTCATTCAACTGTGCTGTTTATGTGTATTGCTGATACAATCTTTAATTAGGTAATTACCTGGTATTTTTCAACACAATGCACAAGATGACTTACTCTCTCTTCATGAGCAACTAATCAATATTTCTTCTTATCCTCCTCTTTATTGTGTAGTTCTGAACTTATTTATCCCAGAGTCTCTTCACTGAGCAGAAAAATATGTATTTCTCAATAGATTTCTTTGTGACATTGCTGTCACCACAATATGACTCAAAGGTAAATAATTCATCTTTGCAATATACTAACTATATTAATTTGGAAAATTAAGACCTAGGGAACAACTGCTCTCTGGTAGTATCTGAAAGTTGTTTTCTCCTGACCATTCTTCTGGTCACGCTTTTGGAATTCTATCAAAACCACAGAATGGGAAAAGAAGTGGAAAAGTGGCACACATCTACGTCCCATTTAATTTGGATGCCATGCCTCTGGAACTGGCAGTTGGAAAGCTTTTTTGGGTTCCACAATTTAAACTTTACCAAAGAAATAGGTCTAATAATTGCCCCAATTTTATGTGTACACATGTAGGAACAGAATTCTGTACCTTTTCCCGATTCCTTAGCATTCCACAAAAGCAGCTCAGCTGGACAATAGCTCCAATTAAAACAGAAAAAATAAAAAGTGTAAAGGGGGTCATGCTCTTGGAAGATAGGAAATGTAACTGGAGCCTGCTCAGATCTTCCTCTTGTAGACAATAGTTCAATCCCTTAGATTATCACACACAAATATGACGTAACAATCACCAGTGTTTGAAGGAAGAAAGCTCTGTCCTCTGAAACCAAAGGCAATTTAAGGCAGTCACAGTAAAATAAGTAGTAGATAAGTGCATACCAAACTGAGCTCCAGAACATTAAAAGCGGAAGCTAAGAGGAAAATTGTGATGCTGTATAACTTTAAGTTATTACATTTTAAAATGTTCAATTGTTTATTAAAATTTAGACAGAAATTGATAAAAGGATTTTTAAAAGACATTTTAAATATTTTTCTACTGACCGGTGAAAGAGATGAGGCACGAATATGTGTATGTCCTTCTTTCTACTGTTGACACAAAGAGCAGAATGTCTTGAGATAAGAACAACACACAGTGGGAAAAGACACTTTCCTCACGTGCCTCTACAAATTTCCACAGTACCTTCACATCCTCTTACACAGCTTTCAGAAGACAGTTTTTGGGGTAATGCCTGGAATACTAGACATTTCTTCATCACCCAGAGCAACGGGGAAAACAAGAGGTATTAACTAGACCTTCTCAGAGAATTTCAATACCTTCCTGAAAATGAGTTTGAGAATTTTAAATGTACACAGAAAGAAGTTTGAAAACTTTTCTAAAATTTGTACTGGCTCCTACTACCAATGTTTCCCATTGTTTTTTTAATTTGGAAGTTTAAGCATGAAAATTTCAGAGGGTGAAGTTGTTTATGTGCCCCATTTAATTTGCAGTGCTAGTTCTAAATGGTCAGCAACAATTTTTATCCAGTTGTCATCAACTTAAAACCTGGGGGAAGTAAAATACTTTAAGTTCACAGAGGAACTAAGACCTTACTTTAGCAGCTCCAGCCACTGTGATATTCTCCGAGTATGAAAAAATTACTTTCCCACTTAAACACCAACAAGTACAACATATTGATTTTCCACAGCAGAAGAAGAAGGAAATGAAGGTCTAGAAGGAAAATAAATGTTTCTATGACCATGTACGCTGCACAGGGTACTTCCAGATTTTCAGACAATTGGCTTATATAGATCATCATCTCCACAGCATGTTAAACATGCAGCTTTAAGATATAGGGATAAATAAAGGGGGTAGATGCAATGAAGCTACAGTTTATGCACAGGTTATCCTCAGTTTATGAAAAAATCAACTAACTCTACACTTGAATTCTTATGCCCTGAATCTACTTTGCTCTGAAAACAAACCATTAGAAGTTAGGGGTTTTTCTCTTTATTCTCACAACCTGCCAAACTGAAGAAAATGAAAGACAGAAAATGTCAGTCTTTTTTCCCTTTCTCTTTTTCAATTTCTCTATAAAAGGGAAAAATGAAAGCGCAATAAATATAGCTGAGGGAATGATGCCTGAGTTGTTGCTACACTGCACATATTCTTATAGCCTTCTAAATCGTAAAATGTTAACAGCAAAACTAAATCTTGACATGTTGATAGCTAAAACCATACTGCAATATGGCACATCAATTGCCTGTTATGTTTTTGAAGACCAAAAAATATTCTCTTCTGTACCATTAACATAAATCAAACTGGTTAAATCACTTGAATACTTCAGGTGCCTTTTTTTTCCCTCCTATGGCACAATGGTTGATGTCAGTGCTAGTGGCAGAGGGGGGAGTGAAGAAAAAGGGGAAGGGAAATCAGATAGACTGTAGATTTGCAGAAGGGTTCAGTACACAAATCAAGCTCAATAAGCTTGTCAGACGAACATTTCACATTAAACAAAATAATAACCTGTCATGATTTTAAACAACTTCTTTTCTCTTTCTTTTTCCCTGTTCTTTTTTTGTATGCCAGGTTTCAGAAGAGCAATGCAGGTCTGTAAGTACAGTATCACAGCTGCATTTCCCAAACTCTGAGCAAACATTGGAAAGCCTTCATATCCTTTGTTGTTGCCTGATGTTGATTCTGACAGGAGATAAAGTACCAAGTTTTCCCAAAACCTTATCATGGGTGAATTATGGCTAGTGGAAAACAAAACAAAACAAAAACCAAAACAAATAAACAAACAAGCAAAAAAAGTAAAATCTCTAGTTCTGTAGATCTGGTAAATTACTGTGCACAATTAACATCTGACCCAGCAGAAAGGTTTTAATTAAAATAAAATAATAGAAAAATCACAACCCAATTGGCATGTGACTGCTTTCGATGTTTGGAGGGCTCATGCCTTAGCTAACCAAATTAGGACCTCAGCATCCTCTCTGCTAACCACCAGCAACTGATTTCTCTCAAAGCATCTCTATCCAACCTCTAACAAATATTTAATTCTCTGATGGCTGCAAAAGCTCATGCTGGAATTCCTCTATTCAGAGAAGGAATGGAGCTCATAAAATCTCAGGGTTCATTCAAGGTAATCTGTCTATGAATTGTTTTTTCATAAGAAATTCTGTTTCATGAGCTGCTTCAATTTCAGACCACTAAAATTGTAATTAATGGTAATGGAGTGACTAGACCTCATCTGCCTGATGAGTGCACAGTCCACCTGATGCCCGTTCTTATACAACGGTTTTCTGCTGTGTTCAAATGTAATTATACAGGTTAACAGCTGAGAGACCTGGGTTCATTTTTGATGTTGTTTATATCATCTTGACTTTTGCTTTAGAATCTGTGCCTCACTTACTCCTGACTGTACAGGTGAAAAAAAAACCCCAAATTTTGCAAATCTCTTCAAGTTTTGTGCACAGGGAAGTCCTAACTGTATGTACAGAGCATTAGCCAATTCATTCTTGAATGTAATTAGGTTACGTGTAGCTAATTCTCTTTGTACCATGATGTATTACAAAACCATTATTAAAGACCATATTTTTGAATGCCTTTAAGAAATTAGGTTCTGGTTCTGTTCATACTGAATTTGATGGCAAATTTTCCATTAAATTCATTGGTTCAGGTTCACAGCTTAATGAGCATAATTCTTTGATTCTGTTCTTGGTGTAACAAAGAGTTTTCATTGCGCTGTAGTCTTTGTTCATTGCAACATTCAGGATACAGTCAATATATCAGTAAAGGAAACTCATTAAATGAGCATCTACATTCAGAGTGACTCAGATTAAGATTTTAGTATAAAAGATACTGTAACAGAAAGAGTGTATATTTGTATATGAAGGAGAACTCAGATACAGAACTATTTGTTGAAAGAATACCTCAAATCTTCAATCTCTCTTGTCTATAAATTGTGTTCATAATCAACTACTCATTAACAAGTCGTTATGGATACTGAATATTTTACAAACAGAGGCAGTGCAGCAAAGGAGACAAAAAATGAATTCATGAAAGGGAAAACAGGGAGGTATTTTTCAGCTGAAGAGTATGACTTCATTAATGGCATTTGGATTCTCTTTTTTCTGCATTTGAGTTGCTGCAAACAGATCTCTTGATAACTACCACTTCTCAGTACCTGAGGAAAAATATGTATGCTATGTGTAGATAATAGACCAACTGTGTAACCATGAAGTGCCTGCTTTCCACAGACGTACTGTGGAATGAGCACAGTAGCCTTTGTAGCGCAGTCTAGGAAATAATACTTCTTCCTTACACTCACAATCCTCAGAAAATAACAGTGACACAACACATTGCCATTTGACCTGAATCTTTATGTAACCATCTATCACATACATTTTAATTATTCTGTTTCACTGAAAAAATAGTACCAAAGGAAAAATACTATTTTTCAAGTCCATGAGATCCCTGATTAGCTCCAGGGAAGAAGGGTAACACATCTTCCCTAAGTTTTAGTGTCATTTTAAAGGTACTGCACACACTTTGCCAGCCTTGGTTTACACAGTTCCGCAATTATTTATCAGTACAATAGGATCAATGACTCCTGCAAGACTGCAACACCAATACTTTGGATTATTTAAATACTATCTTGTTCTTCTACAGTAATATAAGTAAAAGGAATGTATGAAGCAGCCAAAGCAGACATATTTAAAAAGGAATTAGCACAGAAAATACTATGTTGACAAAAGGTTATATTCCTATCTACAGGCAAAGACATAGGAAATTGTAGTGGGTTTGTGCAGTTAAATAACACTTCCTTTTTCCAGGAGGAACAGGATATTCCGTACCACGTTATGTCAGTCCAACTATAAGAGGGAAGGGAGAATTAGTTCGACCTTCTTCTCCTCCCAGGATGGTCTGATAGACAGCTGCACCTGTCCGAGACGCCACTCCATGGGGGCGGTAGAAATTTTTACTGTGAGTTTCCTTTGCCTGTGGGTTTTTAGTGTTATTAGTATCTTTTTTTTTTCCTCCATGTAAATATAAACTTTCTTCCTTGGTAAGCCCAGGTTTTACATGTTTTTTTTCTTTTGTCTCCCCTTTGGGGGGGGGGAATCTGCGCAGCTTCTGTGGACACCTGGTGTTCAGCCAAAGTAAACAGCCACAAAAATTTATAAGAATAATTCATGTTCAGTGTCTTAAACATTATTTTTTATTTCAAAAGGTCATAGGAAAGGTTACAGAATCACAGAATATGTCGAGTTGGAAGGGACCCACAGGGATTGTTGAGTCCAACTCCTAGCCCTACGCAGGACCAGCCTCAAGAGTCATACCATATGCCCAAGAGTATTGTCTAAATGCTTCTTGAACTCTGTCAGGTTTGGTGCTGTGACCACTTCCCTGGGGAGCCTGTTCCAGTGCCCAACCACCCTCTTGAGTGAAGAACCTCTTTCTAATATCCAACCTAAACCTCCCCTGACACAACTTCAGACCATTCCCTTGGGTCCTGTCACTGGTCACCACAGAGAAGAGATCAGTGCCTGCCCCTCCTCTTCCCCTCACGAGGAAGTTGTAGACTGCAATGAGGTCTCCCCTCAGTCTCCTCTTTCCAGCCTGAACACATCAAGTGACCTCAGCCACTCCTCATACGGCTTCCCCTCAAGGCCCTTCACCATCTCCATTGCCCTCCTTTGGACACTTTCTAACAGCTGAATGTCTTTCTTATATTGTGGTGCCCAAAACTGCATACAGTATTCAAGGTGAGGCCGCACCAGTGCAGAGCAGAGTGGGACAATCCCCTCCCTTGACTGGCTGGCGATGCTTTGCCTGATGCCCCAGAGGACACTGTTGGCCCTCCTGGCTGCCAGGGCACTGCTGACTCATATTCAATTTGCCATTGGCCAGGACCCCCAGGTCCCTCTCCACAGCACTGCTTTCCGGCATCTCATTCCTCAGTCTGTATGAACATCCAGGTTTACCCTGTCCCAGGTGTAGAATCCATAATTTTCCTTTGTTGAAATTCATATGGTTGCTGATTGGCCAGTCCTCTAATTTGTCGAGGTGTCCTTGCAGAGCCTTCCTGCCTTTAAGGGAATCAACAGCTCCTCCCACTTTTGCGTCATCTGCAGACTTGCTTAGTATCCCTTCCAGTCCTGTGTCCAAGTTGTTAATGAAGATGTTGAAGAGCACAGGGCCTAAGATGGAGCCCTGCAGAACCCCACTAGTGACAGATCACTAGTCTGATGTCACCCCATTCACTATTACTCTCTGTGCTCAACCCTGAGCCAATTGCTCACCCACCACATGATGTGTTTATCCAGCTGTGTGCTGGATATTTAGTCCAGAAGGATCCTGTGAGAGACAGTATTTAAAGCTTTACTGAAATCCAAAACAATGACATCAACAGGCTTCCCCTGATCAAGTAGATGCATTACCTTGTCATAAAAGGAAATCAGGTTTGATAAGCAGGACTTTCCCCTCATGAAGCTGTGCTGGCTGTGACCAGTGACAACATTGTCTTTCAGGTGTTTTTCAATACTTCTCAGAATAATCTTCTCAATAACTTTACCAGGCACTGAAGTGAGACTAACAGTTGGGCATTAAAACAGGTTCCCCGGGGAAGTGGTCAAAGCACCAAGCCTGACAAAGTTCAAGAATCATTTGTATGATACTCTCAGGTACTTGTTGTGGCTCGTGGGGATGGTCTCGTGCAGGGCTAAGGGTTGGACTCGATGATCCTTGCAAATCAGCATATTCTGTGATTCTGCAATTCTACTTCCTAAAGGCAGTTGAACACTCATAGATGACAAATTTGAGTGTGTCTCAATTTTCCTCTGTGAATTTTGAATAGATTTATCCCACTTGAAAGAAGAATCTCCTAAGTTTGAAGAACCTTCTTGATTTTCCCTCTGTCAGACCAAGCTCTATGCTGACTAAAGAAAAGAGCAAAAAGTCCTAACTGAACATTGTCATGCCAAAACTGGAAAAATTAATACCTGTTCACAGTTTTTTAAAAGACTCTTTTGCTTCCTAAGTAAAAGAGCTAATGTCCCTTCTCTAAAGCATGTGTCAAGACTGGTGAAGAGGATCCTAAGAAAACTAGACAATTTTCGAAAATTCATTAGGAAAGCACTTAAGTCATTGCTTTCAACATTGTTCGTAGGAAGAGAATGAAGCTGTAGATCCCTCCGCGTGGCTGTATGTTGAAATCCATTTAATTTCAAGAATGATGTCTTTCTGGAAATGTGTGAATACTGTTTCATACAGAGACTTTGAGATCTTTTAGACAAGAAGGAAGATTTCACTTCATATTTTACCAATCTTACGTCAATGAACTCTGCATGTAGTGACAAAATTGACTTAAAGATTAATGTAGTTAAAGACAGAAAGACTCAGAACTACAAGACTAGAAGATGAGCTAAAGGTGATGGCACCTGTATTTCATTTATTTAAAATTGTGTAATAACACTACTCATCATATAATTTTTCAGAAGTGTGACTCACACTCAGACAATGGGATTTAGACAACCAGCATCACTGAAAATGTCCTCTGGTGATGACTCAAGTGCCTTTATTAAGGTTACAAAGCAATTAATGGTTGTATGTATATCTGTACCTATTACAACAAAACTCACATTACATTTCAGTCCTGTGTTGTAGCATTAACAGGTAATAAATCACAGGTGGAAAACTGTTGAAAACCATGTGCATTATTATTATTATTATGCACATGAACAAACAAATTTTTAAGAATGTAGGAAAGAAAGAGAAAAACCAACTCTATGAACAATGCTTAAGCTTCATTTATTTTAAAGAACCTGGGGTATCACATTCTAATAAGTGTGAAAATGGAGAATAGTCAGTGGGAACTAAAGCTTTGATGAGTGTCCATAAAATGGCTATAAAATGAACTGGAAAAATTTTTGATTTTTCCCCGACAAGGTTGTCAGTAGTAAATATTTATGAAAAACATGGATATGGATTTGGAACTTCAATTGAACATCGTAAAATTTTGGATCATGTCAAAAAGCCATGATAACGTGTGCACTTGTTGCTGGAAATGTTTCTTGGTGAAATTTCCTGAGAAGTGCAACAGCAAAAACTGAGTTTGATGCTTCTTAAATAAAATGAGAGCATTGATTTCCTTTATTTTAGCATACCAATTCCTCTGTTCACTCTGAAAAATCTTTACAAGCAGATTGCTGTGTAGACATTCAGACTTTTTCCAGCTAAGATTAGGTTAGCACTTCTGTTCTAAACTGATACTTTCTGTGATATCCACAGCTATTAAATCATTCCTATATACGTAATGCAGGCTGAATTTAGAAAAACAATCTCAGTCCAAAATTAACATAGGTCTTTTATCATCAGCTTTTTTTAAATATTTTGCGTATTCAGGGGGAAATTTTTTTGCTGATACCTTTTGCAATGTACATGAAATCAACAGGGTAAGAAAAGGAAACTCTAGGTGCTTTGTAGTCTGAATGGAAATTACCCATTTTTTCTCTACCTTTCCACAGCTTTGTCTGTAGGAAATACCTAAAGACAATCCTTTTTGATCAGTGGTAAAGTAGGTGTCTCTTCGAAGACTTTATATTTAGTGTAGTGGCTTCTTCTGAAAGACAGATTATTGAGAATCATGTAGTCATTACCAAGTGACATTAAACAGCCTTGTAATGCACTAGGTCAGATTAATTATTCCTTCTAGCTTTAGAAATCTAATCAACATAGGAATGAGGGGCAAATGTTAAATATGTATTCTAGTTTATTATTTTTATGGTTATGGTAATCATATGTTACAGTATAAACCAAAATTCCTTCATATTTCGCAGAAGCTGGGGACCTTGAGAGACCAAAATATCAGAAGTTCTACCTCTAACTGTCACACTGTTTTGTAATTGCTAATTTGTAACAATATAAAATCCCATACTATTTTATAGGGAAAACTTTTTGTGACAGAGGGAGAATGTCCAAGCAGAGAGGATATCTCCAAAACATACCGTGTCCAACCAGCAATTTTGTAAATTAGCAGAGTGCAGCTCTGTCACCATAACTTCATCATGACACAGAGATAGTATCACATTATAGCTTATAATATGTTAGAAGAAAATTGTTAAGAGATGATCTGCTTTATCCGAAGAAATATACAATCAGTTTATAAATCACAGAAATGAGATATGAAACTAAGTCGATATATCAAAACCTATAAGGAAATACGACACTATGCATCAAAATGTGAAGTTATGAGTACTTTTTCCAGCTATATTCTTGGATCAAACTGCAAGTAACTAATTAACCGTTGACTGTTAAAATACCTTATCATATTTACTAGCACAGCTGGGCAGATATATGTAGCAGGCATGTGGGAATGAATAAGAAGAAAAAAAGAATGCTGCTCAGAGTATTTTAAATGTTCAAATCATTTATTAAAAAAAAGTAGTTTCAGAATTCAGAAAAAAAGTCCTTCTTTTTCCCCACCCCTGAAAGAGGAAGAGGCTTGCCCTCTCTCACTTTTATATCGCTGCAAAAATGACATGTCCGTTCCGCTGACTTTAAGCCACAAACTCTATACTCTTACAGTATCAGTCCTCATAGGCAGATTTACCTTCTTTGAACAAATTGTCACTTTGAAGTCCACCTCTCCCGTAAGTCCGTGCCAACAAACATATACTTTACCAGCCTACAGAAAGACATAGGTTTTTAATTAACTATACTGCAACTACCAGAGAACTACATTCCTTCAAGGACTGAATTGATCTAGTAGTCTATCCTTTCTCTATCTTGAAGTACAACAAATAGAACAGTGAAATTGTCAAAGGTATCCAATTAAAAATACAATTGAAAGAGACAGGGAAAAAAAAGGAGAAAAGTCAACACGTAACTTTTTTGATCTCATCAGTGGAAGTAACTGCACAGGAAACAGTTCATATTTTATTTACCTTACATGTCTCTTCATTCCCACAAAGACACCACAAAAAGATGTGATAATTTAAAAAATATCTTGATTTTTATTTCTTTTTGGTTTTTAATCAATCATTTCTTTATTTGGTAAGGAGGAATAAGAATTTTCCTTGGCAGCAATTATTTGTCATCGTACTGGCAAATAAAATTGGAGAATTATATTCTCTCCCAGACTCAGAATCTCTACTAGAAATTTTTAAGGAAATAAATCTTGATCATCAGCTTATACGATGACTGAAAACCTTTATACAATGATTTTTATAAATTTATGAAGGCCTTTGTTCTCAAGTAACAGAATCATTCCATTTTTATTACTATATTGCAATGACAGAGTTAATGATCTTTATAGGAATACAGTAACAGAAAATCAGTTGATATTTTTTAAGATGTACTTAGAATAATTAGAGGATTTCCTCTGAATCAGTTTCAATTAACTTGAAAAAACCCAATTCTTCAGGATACAAATAAGTACCTGTTTTAGGAGTTTTGCAGAAGCCAGTGTATTTAGGGAGTTAGAGATCTTGAGCAAGTCACATGGGACCTTCTACATAAGACTTAAGAAACCTGTGTGCTAGCATGAGTGGCCACAGTATAACCACATATAAAAATGTAAGGGAGAGTGCTGGAATATCCTGTTCCTGGATATTTCTAGGTACATATATCTAGATATGCTCTGCTGGACATTAAAAAAGAGGTAACATTCCTACCTGACCAAAACTTAGAGAGTTTTGCTACTGTAGATATAAGAGACATGATATAGAGGGAGGTTGAACCTCTCCACAGATGATAACCTTGCATAGCATGCTATGGTTGTCCAACTGGTGTCTGCCTCATGTGGTACAAAAGTGAGGTTCCCACCACCTGAAAGAACATAAGACTGGTTTGCTATTTGTATTTCCTTTCTTGCTTTCTACTTACTATTCAGTCTTTCTTACTGAGACTCAGAAAGAACCCTGCCTTTCCTCCTCCTGGGGCAGAACAGTACCTCCAGAGTTTCAAAATAAGGTAGTAAAACCCAAACATAGCAAATTAACGGATGTTTCTCGAATATTTGTGATAATCCTCCAAGTTTGGAAGAAGACATTCAGAGACAGTTTTTGTGACCTTTCTGGGCAGCCAAGAAAGGACAAGACTTGACTACTGGATGCCAACTGGTCCCCTGGGAAAGACTATGTCTGAATATTGAGCTAGAAAGAAAGAAAAAAAGGTTGTCTAGCATTCAATATTTCAACTCATGACATAGGTAAAATGAGGGAGAGTGGGCAGGTGGTTTCTCAAATGCAGATAAGAGACCAAAAAAATATATATAAAAAAAGCTACTATATTGATTTTGTCTAGTCCAGTAGCAGAAAGACAAGGCTTGACAAAACTCTGGACTGACTAGCCCACTGTTTCCTCTGTATGAGGAAAAATGAAATGAGTAGTTGTGTAGATTAGTAATGCAGGAAGAGAGTAGAAGCACGTTGTGATCCAGGCCTTCAAAGCTTTAAGTTCAAAGGTATTAAATGCCTCGAGACCCCTGGTGGCCTAGTGGTTAGCATGCAGGACTCTCACTGCTGCGACCCGGGTTTGATTCCTCGGTCTCCCAGGCAGATGGAACCCGTTAGCCCTGTGAGGCCATCCATCTATGAGAAGGTCACTCTAAACAAACCTACGTCCTGAGGACCTCACTGCCATTGTCCAAGCTTGCTTGGCCCCGGCAGATGAACCTTAGGATTAAAGGGTGGGCTCAGTTCAGCGCAGGCTGTGTCTCACCTAAAAAATCCATTGCGCAGGCTGGAAAGGTAAAAGACCTTTCCCCAGATCTTCGTTCGCGAAGACTGGCCATTATTAAATGCCTCACTCCTATTTAAAGCAAGGTCAAGTGATTAAACACTTGAAGAATTTTATCTTGAGAGTCCAAAAGGAAAGCTACATGTATTTGAGGTGATAACAGATACATTTACTTCTGAAAACAATCCCAGTTATTTTGACTCAGTCATTTCTCAGACATGTCAGTCTAAATAATAATTCAGCTTCTCAAATGAGAACTAAACCAACAATTTTCATGCTGCAGGGGTGTTAGTTGTTTGATACTACAGACAGATAGACTAGATGTTGATCAGTTCTTACACCTTCCTTTGAGATGAACATGGGTCAAAGTTTTTGCAGTAAGCTGAGGCGTAACTTTCCTAATGTTCTTCTTTTCTTCTGCTTTTAAAAATTCCAATGGCAGATTCTGCATGTAGTTGCAAAGTTTTAGAGTACCAAGTTTCAAGATCCTTGTTCTAAAATCACACTTATATTTAGAAAAATGTCTTTTGTTCCCTGACAGAGAGCTCAGGAAGTCAGAGATTAATGGACAGTACTTCTCCACAGCCTTCACGGAAGGTGTTCAAACAGCTGGCTTTGTCTAGGCTGTGGCATCAGGTCACAACTTGGATCTGTCCTAGGTACCACAGATGGTTCCAGAGCAAGTTCCAGGTATTCTTTTGACTGACAAAACACTGAACACAAGTGAGGTTTGGAAGAAGGTCCTCACATCCTATGCCCATACCAAGCCAGATGCATAATAAAAGACATCATTATAGTTCTTTTAATTCAGTAAAGGATTACCCTAGAAATACCTGTGTGCATATACATGTGAGTTTGTCTTGAATTCCCTCCATCTCCAGTGACTTTTGGATTTAGCAGATGATGATTCAGCCGAACATGACTGAAGAATGGAGAAAGATAATACTTCAATAAATTAAGTGGGCCTGAAAGATGTGTTGCATTATCAAGTCATGCCGCAGTGGAGATTCTGACAATATATATACACACATAGCCCTTGAACAAGCTTCAGTACCAAGAACCTCTGTTAGAACTCCTACCACACAGCATTTAAAACCAAAACAAAACACACAAAACATATCTGGACATTGAATTTTACAGATTTGTTACTCCCAGAACTATTTGCTTCTTTTGCTATCCCATGGCATTGTTTGTACTTCAATGCCTGTGGTCCTTACTCTCTGTGAAGGTGGTAGGACATTAATTCTAAGCAAACCATAGAACATTTCCCTTGTGAGGCTGCTAAATATTTTTTCAGATTAAACATTAATCATGAACTCTGAAACTTATTTCAAGGGAAAAATATTTTTCCTGTTTCTTACACCCCACTTCCTCACTTCAAAGGAAAGAAAAATCTGCTATCTGACATAACAGCCCTGGAGTAAGACATACATTGATGAATCTGCAACAACATTAAATATAAATTTCTATAGAGATATGTTCCAGTTTAAACATTTACTTACAGAGTATTTATCAAGAAAAGAAAAAACAGTCCATTTCCAGATTCAGTGAAACAGACTGTATAACTCAAAATTAGCAAAATAAGATCAAATCTTCATTCTATAGTAGTCAAAAAATAAGGTCCCTTCAAACTACATGTATGAAAGTAAGACTGGGGTGGAGTAGTTTGCCTTTTCTTTCTCAAAATGTCTTGTCTGTGTCCTTCCAGCTAATAATAACCTGAAACAATTTTGCTTCTAGGTTTTCTAATGCCTCATACATGTTAATAAGGACTCAGCATTCTTCCTGCTTATTGACACCAAAAAAAGAGATTCCCTTACTTGTCATTTCAAATGATGGCATATATCTTAAGTTGTAAAAAAAAAGTGATTTGAAACCTTCCTGGGCCACACACCCACCTCTGCCTGCAGGGCAGGTGTCTGATTTCAGGAGCATTCCGTTAATTGGAAACATGTAATCAATACTGGCTACTAGGTGTTTACAGGTCATGCTTCAAAGAAAATTGCAAGGTATAGCTAATATTCTTAAAAAAATAAAAATATTTAACATTTTAAGACCAATACAAATTACCATTCTTCAAATATTTTTAAACTGTGTGAGAGAAATCCTATTCAGAACAAAATTTAACCACATAGATATCTATATATGTATATATCTAACATATCTACATATCTACAAAATATTCCTTTTTAAGTACTGAACTGGGATGTGCTAGTTCTGGATCATTTGTTGTGCACATCAACTCTTGGCAGGAAGCCAAAGATGATAGCACTTTACACATTTTTAAATAAACGTTTATCCTTTTTTAGTTTGCTTAAATTAGAAGAAAGGATTTCCAATAGAGAATATTCTGCTTTCTTAAACTGAAAGAATTATAGAATTAGTTGCAACTACAAATAAACTATACTGAAGCGCCTCTTCATACCTCTCAAGCACACTTTCCTGAGAAGAGGTTTGTTACCTTCAACTTTCTGTGGATAGAGCCATATGGTCCCACCACTCTCAGACTGGAAATCCTGGCGACAATCTCTCATTTACTACTCATGTTCAACTGACAGACCCAACTGTGTTTGTCATCAATATGCCTTTTCTTCCAAGAGCTTATGACAGCAAATGAATTGAAGTGACCCCAAGCCAGCTTCTCCAAAACAAAGCATTATTCACTCAAATACGGAGAAAAGGGCTTAAGCAAACAAAAGACCCTTACCTCAGCTTTCATCTTTCAGTCTGAGCTTCAATAAATTCAGCTTTATCCTACTCCTTCCATCTCGAGGTTAGGTGGGGATAGGTGAGACGGTTTGTTTTGTTTCAGCTTACTTATGTGCCCTTCAGAGTCAGTCATCATCTCCCCCCTGTGCAACTACTGACAGCCCATTTAACTTTCCTTCTTCCCTTGAGTCAGCATCTGAAAGGTTTTAATGTCCTGCTTGGGCCTGGAAAGGGCAAACTTGCTCACCAATTCGATGTCTGGCAGAGGCAATTTCCTATTCAGAGCTTTTCTGTTAGTTTCCACAAGAACCTTGGACATTTTCCTCAGACTCTATCATTATTCTTTCGTGTGGTTTTCCCTTTTCAGTCAGGAAAGACAGTAACAATTAAGGAAAGTGAGGTGCATATGGTACTTGTTAAAAATATGCATAATAATGCATAGCTCCCAAATCTTCCAAAGCAGCAGCAAGCAGACTCTAGTGGAGGTGACAGCCTCAGTCCCTGTCACAGTTTCAGGGTTTACTTGGTCACAAGAAAATAATATTACCTGTTCTTTAACATCTTAAAATATATCTGGGTATTAAGTTGTGTTACATACTGCCACTTTTGATTCACCCTACAACACAGGTATATAAATACAGAGTAAAATGTTTCTAAAACTAAGTAGAGCTGGACTACATCTGAGATACATAGTACCTTGACTCTCTCTAGGACAAAAAGAGGTAGAATTTACCCCTACTTACCAACATCTCTGAGGTTCAGCTGCTCAGAGCACCTCTTTACTGTGCTTCATACTGTATTACAGTAGGCTTCACCTGATGAATTGGCAGGAGAATCCTGAGAGAAGTAGCAAGATCCTAATATTAGCACTGGTTTAAAATGTGCTGGAGAAGGGATCTGGAAATATAATATGGAGAATGAAGTCTGTTAAGTGGATGATGGACAAGACTACTGATTGTAGTCTTGTACCCAGCATTTCTTACTCTGTTCAGAGATATAAGGATAGGTGGCTTGACATAGCAAGGTTTGATGTAACTTGCATTACAGGTTTTTGCTATTCAGATAAGATTTTTTCTGTTCCTAAATCTAAAATACTGTACCTTTGTGTACATTTGCTGGTCTGTAACTGCTAAACTAAAGTGTCTCACAGCCAGCAGAGGACTAGAATTGTCCAGTTACAATCCTTTGTGTTCAAATGATAATTTGAAGCAAGTCTTTCTCACTGTTACGTATTGTTCAATTATCATGTGCCACTGTACGGGCTTTCTCCCACTCTAGAACCACTTTCAGAGAAAAAAGACATCAGAGCTCTGGGGAACACACTCTACTAGAGGGCTTCCTGAGAGAAGCCCTAGGGATTAATTAAGATCCCTTCCACACATCCACAGAGAGAAGGGGGCAGAGCAGCAGAAACCACCATTGCAAGCACCAGAGACGGCTGACAAGAAATCTTGTTTGCAGCTATTTGGTTAGGAATGTGACTGCCTTAAGGAGATATATTCTGTCCAAAACTCCCACCAGAGAGTGATGCACTGAAAGGAATTCAATAATGAATACATTATAGTTGTCCTTCTTTGCAATCCTTTGGTAGAACCTGCACGTACAACTGGTGCTGACATGAAGTGCCCCATCCTCATCTGAGCAGCATACTCTGTTGAAGATGAAGCGCTGCATGATAACATCAGTCTCCCTGATAATGCTTCTGAATGAAAGTGACCACAGGGGGTATTACTGCATTATTTGGGCACCTTTGGTATTTTACTTTGGTCATTTTGTTCTGTCTCCAACTGTTGAACAAAATGGTCCCTGATGTTTGATGCTCAGTGAAAGGAAGGAAAAACATTCCATTGGTTTAAATTTGTTAATTCTACTTAAAGATTAGCTATACTATTGTAAAATTTTGTAACTTACTGACATTTCACCAAAAAAATTGTATCCTTAGCACTACAGTGCTTGCACTGGGACAGTAGGCTAAACTAATTTTTGCCAATTGATATAAAGTTTTCCAGCACTCCTATGTAGCATTTGTTTGCTTTTCCAACCAAATAGTCTTTGCCAGGAGAAACAGACAGCCTAAACTGTGAAGGCAAAAATGCTTTCCATGGTTAAACAAAATACTATTGCTGTTATTATACAATATACGCCAATTATTAACAGGTACCATCTCACTGCAGTAAGAACTGCCAAGGCCATTGCACCCATGCTAAAACCTGATTGCTAGAGTTTGAATTAAAAAAAAAATCACTGAGTTTCTATTAGATTTTGGATGTCTACTTTTAAAGTGCTTGGAAACAGTATGATGTCATAAACATTATAAGTGTGAAGAAGGTGAGGTGGAATAGAGCTGTTAGAAAGAGAGAAGAGATTGAGTCTATTCAAGTGAGAACCAGAGAGAGACAGTACAGTTTGCAAATAGTTGCTACCCCTTCCATTTAAGGTCTGACATTCCCAGCAAGATATTCAGATGTACTTTTTCTGCATAAATTCTAGGAGACAAAACAGAAAAATACTAACAAAAAAACCCGCTACTTATACTTTATTTTCATGTTGCAAAACCTGAAAGACTGAGAAAGTTGACAACAGTCTGTTCAAACCTGTCCATGAGATAATGTTTATTTTCTAAACATACAGTTTCTGCCATCCTGTCACGCAAGAAAAACAGCCTTTCTTCTTGCATGCAGCAAGCTCCAACAGAAACTCCGTGACATCCAGAACAAGTGGTGGATCAATCTAGCTGAAAAAGATACGGGTGATCACAAAGGATTCTATGAGGCCCCGAAAACAGCATATGGGCCTACATACCAAGTCCAAAGCCCTCTACTCAGCTTTGACGGTCAAACACTTCTAACAGATAAAACCTCCATTCTGAATAGATGGTCAGACTCTTTTCAGTACCAACCATGCAGTCCAAGACTCAGCTATTCAGTCCATCACACAATAACCAGTGAAACACGAATTGGATACTGCTCCCACTTTAGGAGAAACTCTCAAGGCCATACAGAAGGTGAAAATTGGCAAGGCAGCTGGGGTTGATGGAATTCCACCCAAAGTCTGGAAACATGGGGGCCTTGCGCTCCACGCTAAATTTCACGAGTTTGTGGTGCGCTGTTGGCAACTAGGCAAACTACCATCAGACCTTCGAGATGCAGTCATCATCACTTTGTATAAGAAGAAAGGAATTAAATCAGACTGTTCAAATTACCATGGTATTACTCTCTTCTCCATTGCTGGCAAAATCTTGGCAAGAATACTCTTGAACAGATTAATACCCGCTATAGCTGAAGGAATTCTACCTGAAAGTCAGTGTGGTTTCAGAGCCAACAGGAGTACCACAGACATGGTATTTGTTCTCAGACAACTGCAAGAGAAGTGTAGGGAACAGAACAAAGGTCTCTATGTAACCTTTGTTGACCTCACCAAGGCTTTCGATGCTGTGAGCAGAAAAGGTCTATGGCAGATTTTGGAACGTTTAGGTTGTCCCCCCAAATTCCTTGAAATGATCATCTCACTCCATGAGGATCAGCATGGCCAAGTCAGATATGGCAATGCACTTTCTGAGCCCTTTCTAATAACCAATGGTGTGAAACAAGGCCGCGTTCTTGCTCCAACCCTTTTCACAGTCTTTTTCAGCATGATGCTCCAAAGGGCCACGGCAGACCTCGATGATCAGGACAGTATCTACATTCGATACCGTACTGATGGAAGCCTTTTCAACCTAAGGCAACTGAAGGCCCACACTAAGACCCTAAACCATCTTGTCCGGGAGCTGCTTTACACTGATGACGCTGCCCTTGTTGCCCACACAGAAGCAGCTCTGCAGTGTTTAACATCCTGCTTTGCAGACGCTGCTGAGTTCTTTGGGCTGGAAGTCAGCTTAAAGAAGACAGAAGTTCTCTATCAATCGGCACCTCAGGAAGTCTTCCATCATCCCCACATCACCATTGGTGAATCAGAGCTCAAATCAGTTCAGCAGTTTAATTACCTAGGTAGCCTCATCTCCTCAGATGGTAAGATTGATGGAGAGATAGACAACAGGTTAGCAAAGGCATATAGTGCCTTCAGAAAGCTTCATAAAAGAGTTTGGCAAAATAAACACTTGAAAAAAAGTACAAAGATCAGTATTCACAGAGCCATAGTGCTGTCTACTCTCTTGTATGGTTCTGAATCATGGGTCATCTACCGCCACCACCTACAACTCCTGGAACACTTCCATCAACGCTGCCTTCGCACAATCCTAAACATCCACTGGTCAGATTATGTGACTAATACATCTGTTCTAGAACAAGCAGCAGTCACAAGTATTGAGGCCATGTTGCTGAGAACACAGCTCTGTTGGGCAGGGCACATCTCCAGGATGAAAGATCACCGCCTCCCTAAGATCCTGCTTTATGGTGAACTTGCCACCAGCTGCCGCATGAGAGGAGCTCCAAAGAGAAGATACAAGGACTCCCTGGAACAACATCTCAGCCATGGCCATATTGATCATCATAACTGGTCTACTCTGGCCTCCAATCGAGAGGTCTGGAGACACACTATCTATAACGCTGCTGATGCCTTTGAGAAAGCACGCAGGATCACTCTTGAGGAGAAAAGACAACGCAGAAAGAATTGTGTCTTGCAGAATATACCACCTAAGGAGTCTTTCTGCTGTGCCTTTTGCAACCGGACGTGTCTATCTCGTATTGGCCTTTTTAGCCACCAACACGCATGCAACAAACGTGGGTAGTGCTCTTCCCAAATCTTCGTTCGTGAAGCCTAGCCATGATGATGAACAGTTTCTGTAAGAATCTTGACTTATAGATTTTTATCCTGAGGTTATATTACCATTAAATTTAACCGTGGCAGGGCTCATTCCCTGGCCCTGAGAAGAATAGTATAATCTGGCTCTTTTCCATAGCTTCCTACCAGGAATGGTCCATAGCCTCTACTGATTCCCGACACTGTCCCTAAGAGTTACTTGACAGGATAAAAGTTGGCTGTACTGAGAATCCCAAGGAGTTTTTTCTAGCAATGTCTCTGTACAGAATATCTTCTGTCAGCGCCTGGACCTAATACCTTTCAGGGTAATGCCA
This sequence comes from Neopelma chrysocephalum, assembly GCF_003984885.1. NCBI lineage: Eukaryota > Metazoa > Chordata > Aves > Passeriformes > Pipridae > Neopelma > Neopelma chrysocephalum. The sequence goes on from NW_020897691.1 coordinate 21,447,781, forward strand.
TAAACCTAGCACAAAAGTCTGGGATTGTTTTGTTTTGCTGGTGGTTGCACATTTAACCCAATTTCTTGTTCTTAAATAGGGAAAAGTCTCATTAACCTTGTTAGATGTTTTCCTTTTACGAATGCTATGAGTTTGCTGCAACAGCTGGGTCTGAGCTGATCTGCAAGACATTTTCGTACATCATGAACATTAAATTCCTCAGCTATCCACCTTGATTAGCTTGAAGGCACACTGATGCCTTCCCTAAAGAATGAGTGGAGAAATTTAAAACACAATCCCTCTCCTGGGGAATTTGCCAGTGCTTCAGCTGTGCATAAAGCATACACCACATCAACATCTCCATGACGGTGTTACAGTTTAGCAGCACTAACTCTCTAAGCTGATGTTCAGAAATCCTCAGCCACGTTACCACATTTCCTCAGCTGCCCTGCTGGTGTGACAACAGTCACACACATTGTAAAAGAGATGCTGATCACATCAAAGAGGAATCCCTCACTAATAAAATGTGGCCCCACAAGTCACAGTGTGCTCACTCACAGTCTTGGGTAGATAACCTGGAGAGGTCAGTGTAGCTAACTTTTAATCACTTTCCCACTTTTAGGGATAGGTTGTTGGGTCCCAGCTCTGGCAATTCCAGATGAACACCAAGGGGCACAATCAAAGTCTGCTTTGGTCTGAGACGATAGTAAACAACGACAGAGTGTTTCTGACCAGGTGTACCTGTCTGTCTGCCTTGGCTGTAACCAGCTTTTGTCAACTCAGCCTGTTCTGACTCACTCTTCACAAATATGGGACTGATGAACCTCTAGCTCAGATTCGAATAGCCAACACTTCTACTCTGCCAGTCTGCAGAAGCACCTGAAGGACAGTGTTAGTGACGATACAGAACAGTTCCAATGCAGCATGAAAAAGATTGTTCTCATATGTCTATATCTTCCTGCTTCCTCTACAGTTTATCCATTATTCTCTTCAAAATCCCAGGATGAAACCAACCTACATCTCATTGACAAGCCTTCCTAAGTTCCTTCATTAACTTCTGTGAAGTATTTCACTTAAAATGTTCTTCCCAGGAAGGACCAGCAGCAAAACTCTGGGACCAGTCTCTTAGACATCTTACAGAGTTGTGTTGGAGGCAGATGAAAAAAAATATCTGGCACACAGGATGAGAATTTCTCTTTTTTATACTCTATTTATACATAATCACCTTTGCATATTGAGATCTGGTGAAGCCCTTGCTTCCAGCTTCCTGAAAAAACACATTAATTATCGCAGTCCTTCAAGAGTGCTTCTTGCTTTCTGGGTTGGTACATCAAGGACCTTATGAAGTGGTCTGAATCACCCAGCACTTGCACTTCATCATGTCATGTCCAGCTTCATCAGAGATGAACTTGCCTGGGGACAACATCTTCCAAAGAAATGTGGCATCTTTGCATTGCCAATTCGCTGTAGAGCATTAGCATGTCAATGCAACAGTGGTGAATCAGTACAGGTGAAAAGCAGAGAAAATACACATACAGATAGATTTGCAGTTAAGTTTTTCTGCCCCCAACATAGCCAATATAGCTAAAGGGAAATAAAGGAGTCTGTACCAATTTAATCATACTCAGAAAGAGGAGTGTCTCTGTCGTAAGAGATGAACCCAGGCAGTAATCCAAATTTTAGCAGCTCTACTAGGAGCTCAAGTAGATAACAGAACAGCCTATTCTGAATTTAAAGTCTATGACTATTAATGAAAACAAACATATCTGCTGTCTCATCATCTGTCTTCCTAATTGTATAAACAGCATGTTAGTAACTAATGGACAACTTCCTTCTGGAAGCAGTTTATACAGTTCACATGGAAACAGGCCATCCATTCAACAGTAGAACTCACATTCGTTCACAAATATTAACAATGCATTTGTAACAAACAGAATTTTTATATGTAATTTTTAATTTCTGATAACCATGTATTTGCTTTGGGGAAAAGAAAAAAGCCACACCAAAACATCAAATAAGCTTAAAAGTGATAAGATAATTGGAAGGTATTTTCTTAGTAATCAAGGAAACAAGCAGAGTTAAGAAAGGATTGTCAGGGACCATCAAGAGCAGGTGGCTCCCTAAGGAATGGGAGGCCCAGAGCAGCTCCCAAGCAAGCAGGGCCCAGCCCTTGCACATGGCAGTGAAGCAGAGGGAGGAGGGCAGCTCCTCATGACTGTCCAGTGATCTGCTGGCAAAAGCAGGGCAACACCTTGAGTCCAAGGTTAATCCACAAAATGCAACCAACAGGGCTGAGGACAAGCAGAGCCACATCAACTCTACAAGTGCTTTCAGGGCCCTGACTGGGAGGGATTTTGTGTTAAAGTATTCTAGTTTTAATCTAATGCAATATGAAACGGGAAAGGCTGTGACTTCCCTAAGTGTTTGTGATGAAGATTTCAGTTTGGTTTCATGACTGTGATAATTTATTAGGATGAAGGAACTGCAAAGTCCACATTTGTTGTTCCTCACATGGACCAATGGATTCAGTACCTGTGTTTTGCAGTTGCCTAACAGACCAAAATATTTTAAAGTTTTCTCAAGACAACAGTGAGTCCAGACTGACTTCTTTGTTGCATATATTTGTAGTGTTATTTCAGATATTAAACAAGATACAAAGTATGTTGCAAAGCATTCCTTGTTATCACTGGTTAAATGCTCCCCGTGCTGTCCAATATGGCCCTTACACGGCTCATTCAATTTCTTATCCAGGATACAAGCAAGGTGGAATCATAATTATTTGCCAAATAAAATGTGAAGAATAGAACTTCAGTGGTTTTAAAGGTGCACAAATATCTCAATTTTAATAATAATAACAAATACTATGCATGGTGAATAAAAGAGAGAGGACATATTTATTGCTGAGCTTAACTGTCACCAGATAACTGTAAACTTTCATCACAACTGTCCTAAATATGGTACCTCTTTGAAACATATCACAAGCCTGGTTCCAGATATTTCTACTCTATTTCTAGTTTATTTCCCTTTTAACTGTCAGTCTGCTGCAAAAGCTGAAAGAACCATCCCCTAAAGTCTTTTTCTTTTACTACCAAATATATAAAGGACAAGTAGCCTGAGGCTTAGTATATTTCAAGCTTTTAAATACTTTTTTTCTCAATGTAGAATGAGCTTGTGTCATTTCTACATCAATTCAAAAGCAAATGGTCCCAAGTTCAAACTGTGACTTTTTAGATTACATCTGTCATTAAAAATTTGTTGGGATGAAATGGAATTCATTTGCAGAGGATGACAACCCAAATTGACAGAAATAAGGATTCATTTACAAAGGAAAAACAAATTCCAGGGATCCAAAAATCCCAAACATGACAATGTGTCGATTGAAATGTCTTTATTTCCACCCGTACACCTGACTGTTCTGTTCAGTGACAAAGTATCAAAGGGATTATCCAAAAAGCGATCAGACAGGTGGGCTGTTCCACTTCTAAATGACGGTTTCTCTTTTTAAAGCACAGATCAACAGACAGAGAACAGAAATACAGAGCCAAGAACTAAACAACCATTAAGGGCCAGCTACATGAGCAGCTCCTCAAATTCGTGGCTTTATTTCTGTGGTCAGTGTTTTGAGCACCAATCATGAATTAATAAACATTGATGGCTCCAGCTTCTTCACAACACAGATTTTTCTGCAGTATTTAACTAAGTGAGGAGACGTCATAGGGAACTCATAATGGTTTCCAATAACTGGACACAAGCAAGGACAACAGTGTTCTTCTGTTAATTAAATGCTAGAGCACAGTGAATAATTCAACAGGAAATATTTGTTGGACAGATCTATTCTTTTACTGATTGCCTTCTTGAGAACAGTTATGTCCTCCTCAAATCCCTTTTGTTTTAAAGGGTGGAATGACCATAAATAATTTATCTCATTCATTCATTATGTTACTACTGAAATACGGATTATCTTTTCTCAGGTTTATTTGTAAGGTTAAGGCAAATGGAATAAGTATGCAACCTCTTCCCATATAAAAATTTTTCTGCATTGAAATTCTAGACACAAATGTCATGAGACATATCAGGTATAGGATTTTAAGTATATGTTGCTCTGGAACTGAAAACTTGGGAAGCAGGAAAGATACTAAAAATTTACAATCAATGTGGAAAAATCGGACATCTATCAAAAAATTACCTTACAGTGTATAAAATTTTGAAAATTGCCAAGAATATTAAGTATTTTCTTATTTTTTATAGCATGTGTAACTGGTTATTTTACATTCCATGCTGGATATGCAGTTTTCCCTTGCTGTTTTGATGTACTTGGCACCACACAGATGCTGTGAGAGAAAAATAAATAGCATGTTTTAAAAATGGGCTTTTGTGACTGTAATACTAAAAAAAAGAAAAAATCAGTCAGGGCAGGTCAAGTACTTCTTAATTTACTCAGTTAACCATATCACTGTGAGAATAGCTATTTTAATAATATCATAGATACTGTTGTTGCCCAGACCACTGCAAGCTAAATTACATAGCTGAACCTCAGAAAAACATGCAGCTAAAAGTTGTCAGTGGTTTACCACGCTTATCCTACCAGCTGAAATTATACTGAGATATGCGCTCATGAAATCTTAAGGCAAAGTGTTATTTATATTTCCACACTGATCAGTATGATACTCACTGATACACACTCATTGCACTACTGAAGGTTAAAAATTACATATAAGTACTTAGTCAGCACTTACTTTAACGTGTAAGGCTCATAACACTCTAAGATTATTAAATCAGATGTAGGATAATGAAGGAGGGGCCATAGTCTACTCTACAGTGATAAATCAAGAGAGAATATTTGAATAAGTTTTCATTGAATGGCTTCAAAAAAAGATATAATTAAAAATAGTCATCATCATGGCTAGGCTTCGCGAACGAAGATTTGGGAAGGACTCTACCCACGTTTCTTGCAAGCGCGTTGGTGGCTAAAAAGGCCAATACGAGATAGACACGTCCGGTTGCAAAAGACACAGCAGAAAGACTCCTTAGATGGTATATTCTGCAAGGCTCGATTCTTTCTGCGTTGTCTTTTCTCCTCAAGAGTGATCCTGCGTGCTTTCTCAAAAGCATCAGCAGCATTATAAATGGTCTGTCTCCAGGCCTCCCGATTAGAGGCCAGAGTAGACCAGTTATGGTGATCAATATGCCCAAGGCTGAGTTGTTGCTTCAAGGAGTCCTTGTATCTTTTCTTCGGAGCTCCTCTCTTGCGACAGCCAGTGGCAAGTTCACCATAGAGCAGGATCTTAGGGAGGCGGTGGTCCTTCATCCTGGAGACGTGCCCTGCCCATCACAGTTGCGTTCTCAGTAGCATGGCCTCAATACTTGTGATTGCTGCCTGTTCAAGAACAGATGTATTGGTCACGTAGTCTGACCAGTGGATGTTTAGGATTGTGCGGAGGCAGCGTTGATGGAAGCGTTCTAGGAGACGCAGGTGGTGGCGGTAGATGACCCATGATTCAGAACCATATAAAAGAGTAGACAGCACTATGGCTCTGTAAACACTGATCTTGGTACTTTTCTTCAAGTGTTTATTACGCCAGACTCTTTTATGGAGCTTTCCAAAGGCACTATATGCCTTTGCTAACCTATTGTCTATCTCCCCGTCAATCTTACCATCTGAGGAGATGAGGCTGCCTAAGTAATTAAACTGTTGGACTGATTTGAGTTCTGACTGGCCGATGGTGATGTGGGGATGATGGAGGACTTCCTGAGGTGCAGGTTGATGGAGAACTTCAGTCTTCTTTAAGCTGACTTCCAGCCCAAAGAGCTCAGCAGCATCTGCAAAGCAGGATGTTAAACGCTGCAGAGCTGCTTCTGTGTGGGCAACAAGGGCAGCGTCATCAGCATAAAGCAGCTCCCGGACAAGATGGTTTAGGGTCTTAGTGTGGGCCTTCAGTCGCCTTAGGTTGAATAGGCTTCCATCAGTACGATATCGAATGTAAATACCGTCCTGATCATCGAGGTCTGCCGTGGCCCTTTGGAGCATCATGCTGAAAAAGACTGTGAATAAGGTAGGAGCGAGAACGCAGCCTTGTTTCACACCATTCTTTATTAGAAAGGGCTCAGAAAGTGTGTTGCCATATCTGACTTGGCCGTGCTGATCCTCATGAAGTGAGATGATCATTTTAAGGAACTTGGGGGGGACAACCTAAACGTTCCAAAATCTGCCAAAGACCTTTTCTGCTCACAGTATCGAAAGCCTTGGTGAGGTCGACAAAGGTTACATAGAGACCTTTGTTCTGTTCCCTACACTTCTCTTGCAGTTGTCTGAGAACAAATATCATGTCTGTGGTGCTCCTGTTGGCTCTGAAGCCACACTGACTTTCAGGTAGAATTTCTTCTGCTATAGCGGGTATTAGTCTGTTCAGGAGTATTCTTGCCAAGATTTTGCCAGCAATGGAGAGCAGAGTAATACCACGGTAATTTGAGCAGTCTGATTTAGTACCTTTCTTCTTATACAAGGTGATGATGACTGCATCACGAAGGTCTGAAGGTAGTTCGCCTAGTTGCCAACAGCGCACCACAAACTCGTGAAATTTAGCATGGAGTGCAAGGCCCCCATGTTTCCAGACTTTGGGTGGAATTCCATCAACCCCAGCTGCCTTGCCGATTTTCACCTGCTGTATGGCCTTAAGGGTTTCTCCTAAAGTGGGGGCAGTATCCAATTTGAATTTCACCGGTTGTTGTGTGATGGACTGAATTGCTGAGTCTTGTACTACACGGTTGGTACTGAAAAGAGTCTGAAAGTGTTCAGACCATCTATTCAGAATGGAGGTTTTATCTGTCAGAAGCGTTTGACCATCTGCACTGAGTAGTGGGCTTTGGACTTGGTACGTAGGCCCATATGCTGTTTTCAGGGCCTCATAGAATCCTTTGTGATCCCCTGTATCTGCACATAGTTGAGTTTTTGCAGCTAGATCGGTCCACCACTTGTTCTGGATGACACGGAGTTTCTGCTGAAGCTTGCTGCATGCAAGACGAAAGGCTGTTTTTCTTGTGTGACAGGATGGCAGTGCAAGGTGTGCTTGGTGGGCAGTTCTCTTATTCCTCAACAAGTCCTGGATTTCTTGATTGTTTTCATCAAACCAGTCCTTGTTCTTCTTGAGGGAGAACCCTAAGGATTCTTCAGAGGATTGCAGGATGCAGCTTTTAATATGATACCAAATTGTTTCAGGAGAGGAATCTGCAGGATTTGTGGGATGGTTTTCGAGCCTGGTTTGAAGATTTGTCTGGAATCTTTCTCTTACTGTGGCTGATTGGAGATCGTTAACTTGAAGTCTTCTCCTTGGGATACTGCCCCTTTTGGGTTTGAATTTGAGAATGAAGTTGAGTTTACAGCGCACAAGCCGATGGTCTGTTTGGCATTCTGCGCTGGGCATCATGCGGGTATGGAGGACATCGCGGACATCTCTCCGACGCACCAAGACATAATCAATGAGGTGCCAATGCTTAGACCTGGGGTGCATCCAGGTTGTCTTCAGACTATTTTTCTGCTGAAAGATAGTGTTAGTTATGGTAAGCTGTTGCTCTGCACAGAATTCTAGCAGAAGTCGACCATTATCATTGCAGTTTCCAACACCATGCTTGCCTAGTATTCCTTTCCAAGCTTCAAAATTCTTACCTACTCTGGCGTTGAAATCACCAAGGATAATGATCTTATCATCTGCGGGCACCTTTTGGGTAAGGCAGCGCAGGTCAGTGTAAAATTTATCTTTTTCAGCAGGGTCAGCTTGGAGAGTTGGGGCATATATACTGAAGATGACAACGTGTTGCTTGTTGTTTAGTGGAAGGCGTAGGGAGATAATGCGGTCAGAGTGACCTGTCGGCAGATTTTCGAGTTTAGGGACAATAGAGTTTTTGATCATGAAACCGACACCTGAGAGATGTTTTTCGGTTCTGGGCTTACCTGACCAAAAGAGTGTGGAACCGGCACCATGTTCTCTGAGGCTGCCTTCCTCGTGAAGGCGAACTTCGCTGAGAGCAGCAATGTCGATGTTGAGACGAGCCAGTTCATGGGCAATTAGGGCAGAACGTCGCTCAGGACGCCCACTGTTCGCAGAATCGAGCATGGTTCTGATGTTCCAACATGCTAGAGTTAATTTGGGTACACCTTTGGAGGCAGGTGCATGCCTTTGTCTTTTGCTCTTTGTGCGACCGCATTGGAAGAAGATGCCCGTTGGTCTGCGGTTAACCAACCGGGTGAAGGTGGAGATGAGCTTTGTTTAGGCCACCTTTTCTAGGCCCCTCTCCGAGTGGAGCAAGCAGTGCTGTCCTTGAAAAGGCTGCTTGGTCGTTCAGGGTGCTGCCCCAAGAGACTCTCATCTCCGTCAGTCTCAAATGACCAATATCCTGAACCGCCTGCATGCAGGGTTGAGTCTGCGGCTCCCAGTGCACCTTTCACCTACCGTTTCGACCCTCGCCCGTCGCTGCAGGACTTTTTGCATGTGGGTAAAGCCTTCAAGCCTGCGCAATGAATTTTTTAGGTGAGATGCAGTATGCGCGGAACTGAACCCACCCTTTAATCCTGAGGTTCATCTGCCAGGGCCAAGCGAGCTTGGACGGTGGCAGGGAGGTCCTCGGGACGTAGGTTTGATTAGAGTGACCTTCTCTTAGATGGATGGCCTTACAGGGCTAAGCGAGCTCCATCTGCCCGGGTTTGAGATTAGAGTTGTCCTTCTCCTAGGATGATTGCCAGAAGGCTAACGGGCTCATCCTGCCCAAGAATGTAATGTATCTGACCCTATGGTTTTGACCTGTCTGGCATGGGCGACCCTACCGAAGGCATGTACCATCGCCAGCATAGCTCGCAACCACATATGGGCACACATGGTCTGTGCCTGTCAGAGCGATCTGGGCAAGTCCCTCACTTCCCACCCCACTATCACCTAACTATACACAATCTCAAGGAGACACCCAGGAACAACCCCCGCCCTGTCTACCCCTTCAGGACGCAACAGAGCAAAGCAGACACATCCAGAACATGCCGCAGCTGTGCAGCAGCCGCAGGTGAGCCAAAACCAAACAGACAAACAAAGCAACCAACCAACCCCCCCACTCATCCAAGGCTGGGGTGCCCAACAAGGCCCCAGCCTGGCTGGGACCGCCATCACTGTAAAGGAAACCCACTGTCCACCCTGACCATATCCTTCCTTCACTGTGTTACCACGTATCAACAGGTGCACTGCTCACCTGTGACACTTGAAACAGGACTGCCCCGCTCTACCTCCTGCAAGTTGGAGGACCCCCACAGCCTGCTCGATACCCCTCCCCTCTCCTCACCCCCCTTCCCCTGAACCCCCCATCCTCCCACCTTGCCTCCCCCTCCCCCCTCAAACCCCTCCCCCCCAAACCTGGAACGGCAAACCTGAGTGTGCTCCGAAGCTGTCCTCTCCTCCATGGGGGTGCAGCTCCGGCCTGCAAGGCTCCCCCATTCTCTCCTTCTCCCGTGGTGATTGTGACTGGGGAGTAAACCGCGCGCGCGCCGCGCGCGCGGCGCCCGGGGCTCCCGGGACACCTCCACACAGCCATG